>NC_088301.1:26127645-26300927 GCF_032854445.1 Liolophura sinensis | reverse complement strand
ATAAAAAGAAGAGGCTGGTGGTGGAGCAGGGAACAGGCTGGTGGTGGGGGGGAGGGAAAAGGCTGGTGATGGGGGAGGGAAGAGACTGGGGAGTTAATTTAAAAGCCATAATGACCAGCCAGGTATTACCACTTCACTACCTGGGTCCTTTCTGGGCTTGTTCAGCCCTATTAGGAACACATGTTACCCTCCATAATTTGGTGGTTGGGAAAACTGTGACATCAGCAAAGTAAAGCCATTGTTCATGCTAGCCTCAAATAGACCGCGACAGAAATGCATTCTGGACAATAAAAAAAATACAGATGTTACCTCAATGGGACAATGTCTTCGGCTACGGTGGAAGATTTTAATTACTTCTCAGCTCTTTCTTAGCCCTCTTTTCATCGGCATGTCTGTC
This sequence comes from Liolophura sinensis, assembly GCF_032854445.1. Classification (NCBI taxonomy): domain Eukaryota; kingdom Metazoa; phylum Mollusca; class Polyplacophora; order Chitonida; family Chitonidae; genus Liolophura; species Liolophura sinensis. Next base: position 26,300,530 of record NC_088301.1, on the reverse strand, counting down.
CGAGTTGTATATGTGTAAACTCACACCAGAACCAATCAACTATAATTTTTTGTTTTTTTTTTGTTACTTTAACTCTTGTAAACACATACATGTATATTGCACTGGTGAAAACAGATGTGTTCTTTTTTTTTTTCTTAAATCAAACAAAATTCAACTATTGTTTCAAATTTAAGCCCAGATGTAGTATTACAGAAGCCCAAATAACCCACATAAATTTCACTGGCTAGTAAGACTAGTGTCCTTCAAGGCCTACTGCGTCTTCCTTGGTATTTGCTGGTCTTTCAATTAAATAAAGAAAATCATGATTACACTCTACAGAGATTAATTTTTGTTTATAAAATGTGTAACATCAAGGAAAAGGTATGTCTTAGATGGCTGCTTATAATAAATGTGGGTATGACCCCATGCAACAGATTTCAAAGTTAATAAATCACTGGCATGTCACAGCAGGAATTTTTTATTAAAACTACTGTCCTGACCAATATTCCATCGACCTCGGCCCAGCTTATCATTTGTTAATTTCAAACCTTGAGAACATGCGTAGTATACAATACAGCTGAATATGCTAATATGCTAAAACTTCGAAAAATATTTACATACAAAGCTAGTAAATGGTGATAGGCAGAACGCCATAAATTCAAGTTTACGTAGGTGTTGTAAATCAAATATGCTAATGATGTAGAAGTTCAAGTTTGAACTGGACTAAACTACGACACATCTGTGACAACATGAATGCGCAGGAGGCAACTGACAGCTGTCACTGAACAGTTTTAATGAATGTACTTGAAAGTCAAAACGGGGCTTGTGTAAGGGAAAATCAACGGCTCACCATGACAATTGGCCACGGATTTAATAGTTTGGCCCAAAATCTTAACCTGGGTGTCTGCGAGTTCAATCAGAACTGATTACTGAATGACTGTAAGTCTGTGAACCACACAAAACTTATAAACAGCCTTGCCCCCAGAGTTCTCTACTAGTGTGTTCGAATTCAACTCAATCATGACATCAAACAAAAACCAAGGCGAGCCAAATATAGCAAAACACCACGCTCGATCGACCCACCCCCATCACAAACCTCCCACACTCACTATGTCTCACAATGAACTCCCCTTCCATGTAACATTGGGTTAATAAAGATATACCCCTATATAACAAACTTAAAATAACACAAACATATCTGATGAAATTTCTTAAAATACACCCCATGTATATCAAACAAAATTAACTAAACCAAAAACCTTATCAAATGAAATTTCTTAAAATACATAATTAGAAAAAATTACACACTGAAAATAATAAAATAAAAATAGAACTGTACAAAAAATAATTCCTAATTAAACATTACTATCACTTCTTCAAATGAACAAAAATAGTAAAGACTGTTATGTAACAATGGTTCATGTGTTGTAACATATGTAACAGAAACTGAACATAGCCTTTTATCATGTTACATATATAGATATCATTGATACAAAGAAAAATTCTGACCTTCTTTTGACAGACGTTTGATTAATACACTTAAAAGTGCATGAGAAGAATTCTTCTTCGCATAAGTAATGTCAAATGATATACTACACGAAAGTCCCTCAAGGCTATCTGCACTTAGTGTCACAAACACAACATCCATGCCAATCCTAGTTAGATAATGAGAGGCTCTTATCAATGAAAACCAGCTGTTTGTTATATTTATTTATTTATTTGATCGGTGTTTTACGCCGTACTCAAGAATATTTCACTTATACGACGGCAGTCAGCATTATGGTGAGTGGAAACCGGGCAGCCCGGGGGAAACCCACAACCATCCGCAGGTTTCTGCCAGACCTTCCCACTTACGCTGTTTGTTATAAATTCAGACCCCTCTTTGGTCCATTCAACCTTTGTTGCATGTACTTTAGCACAGAACTGAGCCTTAACTTTTTTTAATTCTGGTAATAAAGAGGTAACTGTTGCACTGCTGATTATATACAGGTTATAGGCTTACATGCTTACTCAGCAAATCTGACGAAGAATGAATCAATTTGTATGTCACATCCACAAGATTAACCTTTGACTGCTTTCAAAATGATTTCAGCATATCTGCTTTTTTTATGCATGAAAATGTCTGGAGACATTTGTTTCGATATATTTGATTGGTGTTTACGCCGTACTCAAGGATATTTCACTTACACGTTGGCAGCCAGCATTATGGTGGGAGGAAACCGGGTACAACCTGGGGGAAACCCACGACCATTCGCAGGTTGCTGGAAGACCTTCCCACGTACGGGCGGAGATGAAGCCAGCATGAACTAGACTTGAACTCACAGCGACCGCATTTAGTGAGAGGCTCCTGGGTCCTTATGTGCGCTAGCCACTAACCAATACAGTACATCATACATATATTGTCAAGTATACTCAGGGGATAATGTCAAATGTTATTTAAATTTTAATAGACCAAACGATGTGCTCAATCCACAAGTGTCTCACATACTCAGTACATACTTGCATGAAACCTATCAACTTGATTGACAGTTTGGAAGGGGCTATCAGGCAATGTTTGAAGCCACTATTGCACAAAATCCGAAACCTGACATATGGGCGGACAGACAGACAGACAGACAGACAGACAGAGCTTTTTATTCCTTACTTTCATTATATGGGTTAAAAACAAAATTCAATTTAATGGTTAAAAAAAAGAAAGAAAAAAAAATCACCTGTGCAAAGGTTAGTGCACCTGGTTTATTCAACCAATGTTTGCCATGAAAGCAGCCCTAGTACTACACCAGGTACGTTCAGACTGTAATATTGATCTTAAGCAGAAACACGCGTAGACTTCACAGGAAAACTATCATCTGTTGTAAATCACTAATCTATAAATAACACCAGAGTGAAACAGAAAAGTAAAAAAAAAACTCTGCAGGGAATAATAATGGGAAATAGATCGAACATGCAGTATCGCTCAGATGGTACCATCTGCGAGTGTGAGGGGGAGGGGAGACATCAGAGAAATGTACAACAGGTGTTCATGATCAGATATCTGAAGGTACACATACATGTTGGAGGTTTCCAGCTAGATTAACAGATTACTTAGAAATGTTAATCTTGAAAGGATAACAATTCATGCTAATCGCCATGTCTCAGATATTTCTTTGAAAAGGGAAACTATTTTGACGATCGACAAATTACACTAATTTTGAAAGCAGAAGCAGAAAGGTTATTGATTGATCATGTAGATTGTAACAGCGATATTGTTACAGTGATACTGTTACAGTGATAAGGTGTCAGTATGGCTATATGCACACCCTAATTCCTCAATCTTTTTGCATATAAAAGAGTGATTTTCTGTGCAATTTATGCAATTCTTAATTTGATTTTGGGGACAAAACATTGGTTGGTTGGGCCTAGGAATAATAGTCCCAGGTTGGGCCAATTTCAGGGCTTCACAAAACAAGTAGATTGAAGCAAAAATGTGAACCAGCCACCTACACTAATGTTTAGGTAATTGATGTACGCCAAATCTGCTTAAATTACCAAAATCTCCTCCTTGCCTATTGTATGCTGTGAATACAAAGTTCGACTCTGACTGGGGCAGTAGACTGGAGTAAAACTGTAACTTACCATAAAACTGATTGGAGTAAAACTGGAACTTAAAATAAAACTGATTGGAGTAAAACTGGAACTTACCATAAAGCTGATTAGAGTAAAACTGGAACTTACAATAAAATTGACTGGAGTAAAACTGGAACTTACAATAAAACTGACTGGAGTAAAACTGGAACTTACCATAAAACTGAATGGGGACCGAATGCACAGAAGAACTGAAAGGATACTATATGTATATCCGATACACTAACGATGTTGGCAGGGAGACAATAAGCTGCATGCACATATATGGCAATTAATAACGGCCAGAGTAGCTCTAGTAATATTACTCCAATAAACCTCCTGCCCTCTGTCAAGTTCCAGCACTCAGCCGCGCTCAGGTGTTCAAGTCATATTTTTAAAGACGTATTCCAGAAATGTCATCTCATCTCATTAAATAGGCAGAAGAAAGGACACTAACGTATGCGGCTGCAGGAAAACCAATCTATGGATCTGGCAGTGCAATTTCCTAGAAACTGACGGCATAAAGTGACAAAAGTAAATCATTTTGATAGCATCTGGTTGACAAAGATTCCAGCCATGCTTTAGATATAGCAGACCAGATTCCTGGTTTGATATCAAAGCTCTTGGTCTGTGGGCCACTTGTAAACATGATACTTATTATGCAGCTTTATCTGTGATTTGTTATCAAATTTCCTTGTGTGGTCCCATGGGAACAGGGAAAGAGTGGCCATTAGGACTTGGGTGTTAGGTGTCCTGCAGGGAACGTGTTAACTGAGGAAATCAGTCAAAGATCTACACACCAATGTGTCAAATTTAATATGTCACTTACATTACCGGGGCAGACTGGTCTAAAAAAAGTCTAAAATAAATGGTCTGGGACATTTTTCCTGAGTTTTCATACTTCAAGGTTATAAGGACTGCCAAATCAAAAACTAATGGAGATCTTAGCCTGTATAGCAAGATAATGCTATAAACGGTTATAAATCAACAGCAGGTGGAGGAAAAAATCTGATAAGGCCGCATATTTTTCAGCATCATTGTGTACAAAGAACATCTACTTTTCTTCCATGTAAAACATGTTTCATGGTCAAACTCCCCCCCCCCCCCCCCCGAACAAGAAATGACCTACTTAACACATAGTATGTGTAGATGTTGTCTCACCATGTTACATTTTCTTCAACAGCTCTAAGTGCTTAATACGTTTGTGGTTCAAAGAGTACAAAATATGTGCACAAGCTCAATTGTATGCATAAATTGTTGGAAAAATTTAAAGACAAAAATAACGTACCAAGAAACCAAGTGATATTCAAATTTCAAAAAAGAGTTAAAGTATTAGATGTCTAACTTAATATGTATCTTTCAAGAAATTTTATAGAATGCAACTCAAAACGATGCTTTCTTAGAGCTTTTAAGTCTGTCAATGACAGAAATTTGAGTACAACCTTAATTTTGTATTTGTAAACGATCATTTTTTTCTTATTTAACTTACTTGTTGGTTTTAATACAGCTTGATTAGTTTGGGCAACCAACAGTTTGGGATATCCATTGTTTCTTTGTTTTAAATAGCTAACAGCAAATATCAGGGTTACATGACCAAATCAAACCAAAATTCACTGACCTGACTGACCACAATGATAAAACCCAAAAAGCTAGTTTTTGACATCTCGACTTTAAGCGGCCTGATCAACCCCAAGACTGTACAAACATGTACATTATCCTTTTCAATAATGTACTTCTATTCCAAGTAGAATAAGTAAAGTGATCAAATAATGAAATGACTTTCAAACAGTTAGGAATGCATGGAGGAAGAAATCTAATAAGGCTGCATATTTTTGAGAATCATTTCGTACAAAGAACATCTATTTTTCTTCCACGTAAAACATGTTTAAAGATCACCTCCCCCCCCCCTACCCACCCGGCAAGGAATGACCTACAAAGATTTAACATAAACTATGAGTATATGTTGTTTCAAATATTTGTTACAGTTCTTTCCCCAAGTGCCAATATTATCTTTTCACCCATGATCAAAAAGCACAAAATATGCGAGTGGCTTTATAAGTACACGTGCACTTAAAAATTGAGTAAATTCAAGAAAGAAAAAAAAAAAAAAAAGGAACATTAACATACCAAGAAAAAATGTGCTATTAAAATTACAAAAGGATAAAATACACTACATGTAGTTAATACATCTTTGAAGAAAAACAATATTCACCCACAGAGTGACGTTTGCTAATATCTATCTACACTTACACTAGTATAAGACATTTGTCCATTTCACAGTGGCTATTAATTGACCAAAGGGTGGAATTATAGGGGCAGAAAATGTATCCACTGGGAACATTTAGGGCTTGAATGAAACCTTGTTGTAAAGCAATGATACCTTGTTGTAAAGCAATGATACCTTGTTGTAAAGCAATGATACCTTGTTGTAAAGCAACGATGTTGTAAAGCAATGATACCTTGTTGTAAAGCAATGATGTTGTAAAGCAATGATGCCTTGTATGTTGTAAAGCAATGATACCTTGTTGTAAAGCAATGATACCTTGTTGTAAAGCAATGATACCTTGTTGTAAAGCAATGATGTTGTAAAGCAATGATACCTTGTATGTTGTAAAGCAATGATACCTTGTATGTTGTAAAGCAACAAGTTTTGATACCAAAATTTGACATTGTGAGCTTGAATGCAGAAATTTTATAAAATACAACTCAAAATGATGCTTTCTGCGGGTTATTAATCTGTAAATGACAGTGATTTGTACGAAAACATAGCATTTTATTCGTAAAGCATAAAAATCATATTTTTGTTCAATTCACAGATTTTAGTTTTAATAAAATTTGATTAGTTGTTGTTCACTTGTTCTAGACAGCTAATAGTCCAGCAGTAGATACCAGGGTTGGCACAGATACTTGAAAACGAAAAATTCATGACTTTTCAAGCCCAAATCAGGCCAAAATTAATGACTTTTCATGTCCAAATCAGACCAAATTAATGACTTTTCATGACCAAATCATGCCAAAATTAATGACTTTTCATGACCAAATCAGGCCAAAATTAATGACTTTTCATGACAAATTCTGGCCAAAACGTGTAGAAACATAAGTTTTAATGTTTATCTTCAGTTTTCTTTCTAACAAGGTAGGCTGACAACCAAACAATGTGAGCGCTTTACTAAGAATACATGCAGGAACATTCAAGACAAAACTTTGATGGAGTGCTCCAAGCACTTCAGCGCGATTTTGCTTTATTATACCAACAGGTTACAACATACCGATGTGGTAAGGCTAGACTGTAAAGTGCTACTACGGCTAGACTGTATTCCAGGGAGGTAAATGTGCTTTAACCTTCCATCCATCTTTAAATGCGTCAGAATACTCACAGGGACTTTTTTTATGTTTTTAAAGTTTTCAAAATTCATGACTTTTTCATGACAATTCAGGAATTAGAACTTTAATCATGACCATTATGAGTTTCTGGCCACTCTGATGCATCACACAACAACAACACCACCACCAAACGCATGGACGTGTGCACTGAACAGTGAAGTAGGACAACGACCCAAAATGCTGCATCTATCATCAGCAAAGTTCCCATTAAGGCACAAACAAACCTGAATTAAAATGCTTCAGGGGCATTTAGTATGTCGCAGGTCATAAGAGCAATGACCTGTACCAGTTACTGCTAGTACTGTGAGAGCTGAGTAAATTGTTTTACTCTTTTGCTTTAAACACTTTCAAGCTGAGCAATGGACTTTTCTCCATTTGTTGAATGATCCAAAATTAATTTCTGTATGTCTGCTTAACAGTGAGAAGAGTTAAGATGACATTTTAACTTGGACAGACTGGAGGATATACTTTTTATTTGTATCAGGATAGATTAGTGGACATTTAATGATGAAAATGTAAGGTTAGATAGCAGCATTTATTTATTGTTTGGATTGGTGTTTTAAGCCGTACTCAAGAATATTTCACTTTAGACGACAGTAGACAGCATTATAGTGGGAGGAAACAGGGCAGAGCCCCAGGGAAGTTGGATAGAAGAAATGTCTATTTGAACTGTACTAGGAAGGGATAACTGCATGATATGTAAAATGCAGAGAATCTTTTCTATTAAAATTAGCTGCCATTTCTTCTAATAGCTGACCCCCCATTGCAAAACGATTAGTTTTGAGCCATTTCAATATAAGATTAGATACTTGGCAAATCCTGAAAATTGATTTCATTCCTTTGTTTGTTTGATGGGTGTTTTACGTTGTACTCAAGAATATTTGACTTATACAACTGCTGCCAGCATTATGGTGGGAGGAAACGGGGCAGAGCCCAGGGGGAAACCCAGGACCATTTCATTCCTTTGAAATCATTCATCTGAAATCAGCTGATCAGCTGAAATGCAAGTATGCAAGAATATTCTACTCCTCAAAAATGTGATCGTGATTTATCTCTCTATACACTGTTCTATTTATATCAGCGTGTTACAAGAATATTCTACTCCTCAAAAATGCGATCATGATGTATCTCTCTATGCACTGTTCTATTTATATCAGCGTGTTATAAGAATATTCTACTCCTCAAAAATGCGATCATGATGTATCTCTCTATACACTGTTCTATTTATATCAGCGTGTTACAAGAATATTCTACTCCTCAAAAATGCGATCATGATGTATCTCTCTATACACTGTTCTATTTATATCACCGTGTTATAAGAATATTCTACTCCTCAAAAATGCGATCATGATGTATCTCTCTATACACTGTTCTATTTATATCAGCGTGTTACAAGAATATTCTACTCCTCAAAAATGCAATCATGATGTATCTCTCTATACACTGTTCTATTTATATCAGCGTGTTATAAGAATATTGTACTCCTCAATAATACGATCGTGATGTATCTCTCTATACACTGTTCTATTTATATCACCGTGTTATAAGAATATTCTACTCCTCAAAAATGCAATCATGATGTATCTCTCTATACACTGTTCTATTTATATCACCGTGTTATAAGAATATTCTACTCCTCAAAAATGTGATCGTGATGTATCTCTCTATACACTGTTCTATTTATATCAGCGTGTTATAAGAATATTCTACTCCTCAAAAATGCGATCATGATGTATCTCTCTATACACTGTTCTATTTATATCACCGTGTTATAAGAATATTCTACTCCTCAAAAATGTGATCGTGATGTATCTCTCTATACACTGTTCTATTTATATCAGTGTCTTATAAGAATATTCTACTCCTCAAAAATGCGATCATGATGTATCTCTCTATACACTGTTCTATTTATATCAGCGTGTTACAAGAATATTCTACTCCTCAAAAATGCGATCATGATGTATCTCTCTATACACTGTTCTATTTATATCAGTGTCTTATAAGAATATTCTACTCCTCAAAAATGCGATCATGATGTATCTCTCTATACACTGTTCTATTTATATCACCGTGTTATAAGAATATTGTACTCCTCAAAAATGCGATCATGATGTATCTCTCTATACACTGTTCTATTTATATCAGCGTGAGACAAGAGAAGAACACAAAAACCCGTGCTCATTTCGCTCTCTTTCATTTACCACAATGGGAAGCTCTTGTTTCTTGTTTATCAGAATGATCAAACCACTGACAATCGTTATGACACAACACTTTTTCTTCCACACTTTTATCACCCTGTAAATGTAAAATATTGTGTTTTAATTAAAATTTCGACCATGACAAAGACACCCACTCTGCTGGATTCTTAGAGTTAAATTTATCTTTAAAAAAAGTCTGTTTTAAGATTTATTTGAAAGGCAGGATGATATACTTCTGGGAAAATGTGAGTTCCCACATACTTTTATGACATTTATTTGCTTCTAAAAATATTTCTTTCTTTTTCAAGCTTATTTTAGTGCAAAAATATTAAACTGGGTACAAAGCTTCTCATGCAATATGCTCCTTATTAGCACAAATTAAGATTCAAACCATCACGACTGATGTCAAGTTCTGGATCACTGAGTTACTCTGATCCCCCTTACCTTATTATTATTTATTATTTGATAAATGATATTACATATGTATCAAATTCCTGTATTATTATCAAATTTAATGTGGAAAACTGTCATGCAACCTGACTATCTTCTCTACATCTCAAACACTGCAAACTAGCACGTACAAATTTGACATCTACAATGAGAGTTCCATGAACAGCATGCCTGGGAAGATTTTGACCTGCACTGCATCAATTAACCATGTAAGATAATTACTTGAATTAATTACACCAGGTTCGTTGTATCTATCATGTTCGTGTTTGACATATTTCTCGGACTAAAATGATGAATAATGTGACTACGTGTCATTTCTACTCAATTTTTTTCTGACAGAAATGGGAATCAAAATACACGTAAAAATTACACATTTAACCTCATCTTTTTTTCCATCTTGCTTTGTTCATATCCTTGTGTGCTTATCATGCCCACCATGTTAAAAGCACAAAACTAATATTATGAACTGCTGACAGCTATGTTCTTAAAGGCAAAGAAAACACTAAAATGAAGTTTTAAAATTTGTCTAACCTTGTAAAATCTATCTGATTTATTTATTTATTTGATTGGTGTTTTACGCCGTGGTCAAAAATATTTCACTTATACGACGGCGGCCAGCATTATGGTGGGTGGAAACCAGGCAGAGCCCGGGGGAAACCCACGACCATCTGCAGGTTGGTGGCAGATCTTCCCACGTACGGCCGGAGAGGGAGCCAGCATGAGCTGGACTTGAACTCACAGCGACCGCATTGGTGAGAGAAAATGCATTTGAATATTTCATTCTATTGTAGCCTTTTCTCACCGCAATGAGACCAGTGATGAAACATGAGGTTTTTGCCACTTAACTCACATTAGACTACTACACTGCATCATTCAAAATGCATATACATATAGATCTATGAATGCATTCCCTGATTTGAACTTGAAATGAATCCTTTCAGGCAAAAAGTATGGAAGTCTCAAAATTCATACCTTCTTGGTCAAAATAGACCACCATAGAATCTGATGTCTTAACATAGTTTTACTCGGTTAGAAAAATTCCCCCCCAAAATAAATCCAATTACTTCAGCGGAAGGTTTTTAGAGGTCTATCGTCTGGTCTATACATACTTCATTTTAGAATGGTCTTTGCCCTTTAAGGTAATCTTAAAAATTGCACTCTATGACGTTTTTTCATCCTAAGCCCATATAGTAGCTGCATGCTGCATATTCCAATGGAAACCAATTTCGTATATCTTTCAGGAATTCAGGAACAGCTGACTTCATGCCGATAGCAAGGCAAAAATTTCACAGCCGCCAAAAGCAGAGTGTTTAAGCTTCCCTCTGATTGGTGGTTTTTCTGATGAAAGATTACAACCTCGCTTTAGCATTCTCACCTGTGATTGGTTAGTCTGTCCTTGTTGTAGGAATGGTGGAATTCTTCAAGCTCTTTAATTAGCCCACGAGACATCATGTCATCGACACGGTCATCCAAGCGTTTGTTCAACACTGAGAACAACAAAAATGCAGAATCTGTTTTTCCAAAGTATGCAACATACAAAACACCAAGCCACATTCGCACTTCACGCAGCCACCATTTTTTTCCACTGAAATGTCATGCTGCTAATTTTAACCCAGCCTATGATTTAACCTAGCAGTGGTATACCTACCACAGTAAATATCTGTTTCTTTGAAACTCTGCATTGGAAATTGTATTCCAATTTGCAGTAACTTGTGGCAAGAACAATGGAGAAACTGAAATTATCAAGTAGAAAGTGTTGCAGTTTTGCTAGATACTGAAAACATCTGATGCCACAAACTTCAAAAGCCACTGTCCACGACTGGGTGCAAATTTACCCACAACTGCTCTGATGCGGCAAGTGTGGTAGCCCACATCCTGAAATGAGCATGTAATACGATCCATCTATCCTATCTATTTTTCACATGATCCTAAAATATCTTGCAGACAGCGGTGAAGCTACAGTCAAACTGATTCAGATTTTTGATGACCAGTCTTGTAAGGTTGGGTGTGACATCATCAACTCACCAAGGATGACACCACATTGATTTAGGAAATGCACTATCATGATGTTGCCGCTGGTTTCCTCTCTGGCCATAAGTGGGAAGGTCTGCCAACAACCTACAGATGGTCATGGGTTTCCCCCGGGCTGTGCCCGGTTTCCACCCACCATAATGCTGGCCGCCGTCGTACAAGTTAAATATTCTTGAGTACGGCGTAAAACACCAATCAAATAAATAAATAAATCATGATGTTCCACAACTGCACAAAGGACAGTGGTATTCAGTGTTCAAAAGTGTCAACTCACAATGCTTATTTACAGACAAATTCTGATGGTGTGTCCTACTCAGATGGATAGAGCAGAAAACGGCTTAGTTATTGTTGTTGTTGTTGTCTCTTTGATAACACTGAAGGTTTACTTCTTCTTACTCTCGAAGACAGTCCTCACTTGGTTTAACTTGGAGAGCTCAGACCTGTTGGATCCCAAAGAGGGTACCCTTCTCTTCAATGACACTGGTGTGTTTTTAGCCTTCCAGTTGACAAAGACGGTTCTTGTCTACCTATTGATTCTAATGATTCACACCATCTTACTGACACCAAGAGTTCTTACTTTGTTTTCAACATTACAGGTTTACACCTTGATGTTGGCACCAACGTTTCTTACATTCTTGAACAAAAGGGCTTCTTGCGACCAAATAGGACGTCAATATTAACACCAATTACGGGTTCTTGCCTCTTCCTCAAATGAACAATACGTGAGGATTTGAGTTCTTCTTGACAGAGAGGATGCCTTTGACCACAGGGAGGGTTCTAATTTCCTTAATGACATTGAGGGTTCTTAGCTTCTTCTTTGACAGTAAGGTACGAGACATCCTTGCTGACCAAGAGGGTTCCTGTCTCTCTGTTGACCATGAGGGTTCTTACCTTCTGGCTGACACTGTATCCAGAGGACACAGACATTGTGGTAGCGCAGGGGCCCACTGATGGCCTGCTCCATTTCTGTGCCATGCTGATCTTGATAGAGTTGACTGGCGGCCATACCATGTTGCTCATACACCTCAAGTGCCCTGCAAACAACCTGCTCACCAATCAACATGTTTCACGGGGAAACTACATCTATATCGAGATAAAAATATATAAAAATTTGGGGTATTTCATGACCAAATCTGCCAAAAAATGCATAATTTTGAAAAATTCAACCATGACCGTTCATGCAATCATCTATTTTATTTATCTGATTGTTGTTTTATGTCATAATCAAAAACATATAGTTTTATACCTGTATATGAATAATTATATTTACCTGTAATGAAACTGTGACCTAGTGATCAAGACGCTTGCTATGTCACATGAGCCATGGGTTCAATCCTATGCTTCTATGTTCTAATTTATAACTCCTTGCTTAATACATCAAAGTGCCCAATTCTCTGAAGCAGTCTCCTAATAGCCATTTCTGAGTCAAAATTTAAAACCTCTTCACAATGCTCAGTTTTGAGTTCTGAAAGTTGAAATCTGGGCAACTTTGTCTTAAGATCAAACTAATGAGCTGGATAAACTTTTGCTTTCTAAAGCTGAAAAATAACCTTTAAGATCGTATTTCAAATTTTGACGGAAGTCAGAAACAGCCTTGTGGAATCCGTACCAGGTGCTAAATCCCTTAATGTCTTCACTTTAAGTCTCCTTACCTGATGATTTTCCGCCGGTTGTTAGGGTGTATTCTCCTGGCTGTGGGAGGATCCACCTGGCTCAGTCTAGAGAACAATGTGACTGAGTCAAGCTGCTTGAGGCGGTCACTGGGCGAGGGACTGGGTGGAGAAGTGCCCTTCTCGGACTCATCTGTTGAGTCGCCATCTGACAATGAGTCTGTTTCATTGCAAAAACCTGGAACATCTGATGTATCGACTGGTGTCTTTTTCTCCACAACCATACTAGAAAGTTGTTCAGTTTTAACGGTTGCACTGGGCACCTCTGTTCTGCTCTGCTTTCGAGTGCAACCACCATCTTTGTTGTTCTGTGTATAAAAGAGTGAGTGAGTGAGTGCTTGGGGTTTAACATCGTACTTAACAATTTTTCAGTCATATGACGATGAAGGAATCCTTAGAATGCATGTAGTGTACCTCCTTGTTTCAGGACGGATTTCCACCGCTCTTTTATCTCGTGCTGCTTCACTGAGATGACTTACCGAAGGCAAGTAAGCTGCCCAGTCCGAGCTATTATACTGATATGGGTTAACCAGTAGTTGCATGCACTATCCCCTTTATGCTGAATGTAAAATAAAGATAACAAAAGAATTTGAAGAAAACATGACATTCCCCTGTAGACAATGGAAATTCAGATGTTTATTCTTGATTCTTGGAGAATAATGGAATTTCACTTTTATGAACATTTCTTTATAGTGTTTCAAGAGCCAGGGCCATGAAGAACAACTTCATTGTTAACTGACTAAGTTACCTTCGATAAATAAAGATAATGTTGTTATACATGTATATTGTTTTAGAGAGGTGTCATAAATAATTTCATTCAAATTTACCATCTTAAGAGGGGGCTTCCATGGCCCAGGGGGTTAGCACATCAGCACGGCGCAATAGCCCGGGAGCCTCCATCCAATGCGCTCGGTGTGAGTTCAAGTCCAGCTCAAGCTGGCTTTGTCTCTAGCTGTACGTGAGAATGTTTGCCAGCAACCTGCTGATGGTAATGGGTTTCCCCCAGGCTCTGCATGGTTTCCCCTCCCACCATAATGCTGACCGCCCTAGTATAAGTGAAATATTATTGAGTATGGCGTAAAACACAAATCAAATAAATAAATAAAACACTTTTTTTTCACTTTCTCAAATAAACAATCAGAGGAAACCAGTTAGAACATGATGGGAAATGACAAAATGTATTCAAATACACATGAAAAACATTTTTGCACTGGGCTGAAGCAAACAAACAAAGGAGTCCTATGATATTGTAACTGATTATAGACCTATTTCCTGTTGGCAGATTCAAGCCTTATGCATTATGCAGAACCTAGGAAAGCTACAGCAAACACACAGTATGTGGTTTTGAGCATAACTGTAGATAGAAATATGCAACTGTAGTGTTAACCGCAAAATCTACAGTATCCCTGGTTTCAAGGGAAAGTTTTGAAACACCTGGATATTCTGTCAAACCTAGAACCTGACATCTTGTCATAAACATGTCATTTCGAGAAATTCGCACTCGCGCTATGTATCAAAGTTTGCAAGACACTATTGGCAAAGTGTCATCAATCTGCAGCTGACACCAATATACATCACACAAGAAAGCGAACAAATGCGACGAAGACTTTGCAGTTGGCAAGTAACATTGACCATGTCCAGCGAGGCATCTGTTACGGTTAATTTACTTTCAAAACTTATCAGCACGTTACAAGGTCAGTGTTTGTCTTACACCCACAACCTGCGAGGAAAATCTGACCAATGACAACAGATTCTACACTACATATGTGTACATGTAAAGTCTCACTGCCTGAGTTTTTGCAAATTCCACAAATTTGTCCAAATTTCAATACACAGTTAAGCACCATGGCAGTCAGAGGACGCCATGTTTGTTGTGCCGCACGGAGTCAGTCTGGGTTATTTTCATGCAAACGCTAGCGCATGGCTGCGTATAAACAAGGGAGGTCACTCTGAGTATGCCCATGGTCAGCACCTAATTCGCGGGATAATGTTAGGCTATCAGACGGACAATCCCAGCATGCTGCGCAAACAAGAATGCCAACAAAGTTACTCTCCAAATAATGTTAATTTATGTTCTTCGGTCAAGGCAGTAAACATTACACAGTTCACCTGCCCTGCTGCTCACTGCATATTGACCCTGGGGATTTTCAGACAACAGGTACATACATTTTTGCTCGAAACCACAAAAATTCCTGGCATTGCCTTTCCTCACATGCAATGTTCACGAAATAAAGATGGCCACCTCTAATGGCCTCTCATTTCTATATATAAGGGGTTGTCATTTTGAAAAATTTACAAGTATTGTAAAAATTATTCTTTATTGTTGTTCACATACACAAGGATCCCGCTGTAAAGACACAACAATGGGCATTTTATGTGTTTTGTGTTTTCATATAAAATAACTTCTTTGTTTTCGTCTCCTTTCATAGTTTTATTGTCCATAAATTATATATTAACATCCTAGAGCTATCATTCAGAGTATACAGGCCAATTATTATAAAAAAAACTATCAACTTGCGATTGTAACACATGACTGCACTACTGCCTACCATCCATGCATCAAAACAAATGAGAAACAGGATGAAATGCGTATTCATTTTTATACATGAGAAATAGGTCGTCTTTCAAAATTCTGTCTCTTGGCTAGATCTAAGTGAAAGTTTCCTATGAAATAACAAGTTTTTCTACTTCAACTAAGTAGTATACATGAAACCATTGTCGCATTCTTACAATAATTTCTGTATTTGACATGTTCAATGCTGTACTCATACTTCGCTTATACGACAGTTGTGAACTTTATGGGTGCAAGTAGCCATAGTATGTATCTGTAGTAATTAAACCACAGTCCTTTGGCAAAAACTGTTGGCCTTTTGTACTACAGGCAACATATATTATATTTGAGAAAAGAATTATTACCAACTTACAACATTTTACTCAAGAGTGGTCGTTTTTGAAGATTCTTTTCAATGATTATTCCAAGAAAATTTCAATCACGATGTGGAGAAGTTTGAAAACTGAATTAAAATATACAAGTAAGCATATTAAGATTCAGGTACCATTCTATCCCCATAGGTTCAATGACTTTGTGGGAAATCTTCAATTATTTCCTGGACAAGCTTGAATAATGAATTAAAGGATTAATGTCCAGATAGAACTCCTGACCCTAATTCTAAAGATTATAACCTGTTTAAACAGTATATTACCAAGAGAGCTTCTGAGAAAGGTAATAATGCAGGTTGAGCCACCAAAACAATAAATCTACTGCCTCTGTAGATGGCTGCTCGGTATAGCTCAGCGGGTGACGTCAAAGATGGCTAACCCAAGCGTAGCCGGGGGATTCGTATCAAAAAAACGATGTCCAAATTCTTGTGTCTCGCGATGCAAATTCATGCCTTCTCAAGGGCCAAATCGTCTTAAAACTTGAAAAAATAACTCTTCCACAACCTGTTTTCACAGTCGTATGCAGAACAGCAAACCATTTCGTGAAGACATGTGACAGGTTTCTTGTCACTCTTGCAGTCGTTTTTAACACTGAACTAGTCTAAATGGTGAAGCTCTAACAGCTCATAAAGGTTGGATTTGAATGAAATAATTCAGTGGAAACTACCAAGTGCTGTCGGAAAAAAACTGCATATAACCAGCCTCATTGTCTAGTGGTTATAAGTGCCATTTTACTCAGCTTGTACATATTTCAACAGTTTTTGAGACTCAATTTAACGACATATGCTCCAGGAGCCTCTCACCAATGCGGTCACTGTGAGTTCAAGTCCAGCTCATGCTGGCTTCCTCTCCGGACGTATGTGGGAAGGTCTGCCACCAAACTGCGGATGGTCGTGGGTTTTCCCCGGGCTCTGCCTGGTTTCCTCCCACCATAATGCTGGCCGCTGCGTATAAGTGAAATATTCTTGAGTACGGTGTAAAACACCAATCAAATAAATAAATAAATAAATAAATAAATAAATAACGACATATACAGTGGCAGCTAATTATGAATAAAGGATGAATCTAGACAGTAATTCTTTAACTTATAAACGTACATATATCAAGATTTATGAAATTTATGTACTACAATTTTATCTCCATGGCTTTCAGCCCTATCAGTCTGTAAACAATCACTTGCTAACCATCCCAGATCCAGAAGGATGTACGGAGGTGTGCCTGATCAGTTTGTGAATAGTTGAAATCTTTGGGTAGTTTGTTTAAACTTGTCTGGGTTCGGCATTCCCTCTGAGATCCTGTTCAGTGGCTTGTCTGTGGTAGAGCTCGTCTCTGGTATGTGTGTCACAGAATGGCAGGGTCAGCCAGCGAAATCACAGCGCTACAATCTAGCTGCCCCAGTATAAACAACATGAATGAATCAAAAAAAACATATTAATGGGTGTAGTAGAGTGGTGGTGATGAATGGATGGGGAATGAATAGGACTACAGATTTCGTAGTACAAACAGTCCCTGCTGGGCTCTGCTGATCCCCAGCTGGGCAAATCCGCAACTTTAACCACCAGTTGTATTACATGAACTCCCCCTTAAAATTAAACCATCATGTTTTAATACATTTAAATATGCTAATGTTATTTAAGATGTACTTCAAATTATAATACACTGTACACTTTGTCATAATGAACTTTACAGAAATTACAGAAAGCAAGTACCCAAATTTCATAAAATTGTCACAGATAAACAGCACATGTTTTCTTGTAAAATTAACCTGTGCATCTGATAGGGAAATTGGTACTCTTGCAAACTGGGTAATTGGGATACAGAATCAAATCTGATTGGCTGCTGTGAAAGATAGGCGTGTCCAGGTTATGTCTTGCCTAAGCTGAATTTTAGGTACTGCAGTGTGAACAAAGCTGCAGAGTTTAACCCAGGAAACCCTATCTCCCCTCTTAGCCAATCAGCATCGAATCTGTATCCCTTCAAGATCTCATTTTACAAGGTGCACCTTATGTTACATCGTAAAATAACCAGGGAAGCCAGAGGCTAGTTTTACAAAGCCACGTTGCACCAATCACATTTACTGTGGTGACATGGTGACATCGCTTAATGACCTGAAGTTACGTCATAAATACAGATGCAACTTACAGCTGCTTCATAGAATGGACCCAAGAACTGTGGGTATAATTACGTATGTCATCATTGTAGTAACCCGTAAGTGTACTTGATGTTGTGTACACTATGCATGTAATTGAACTGTGACAATCCAATACAGTCAGGCACAGAACTTTAGGTAACAGGTTGCAAAAGGTTTAGACTAGTAAAAAAGAAAATGAATACAACATACATTTAAATACAATATTTACAACACATTTACGTAGGTGAGTTTCAAACATTTTAAAAAGTGTACGTGGACAGTAACAGAATGCTACAATAATTACCTAATAAAAACATTTCTCTGTTCTTCGCTATCTACTGTTGCTTTTTTTTTTATTAAATGTAACACTTCAAGCCTACTTTTAAAAAAAACAAGATCAAAGAGCAAATTAAAAGGTCACAGCAAGGTAAACATGAACGTAACTTTACAATGAGGTCAACCCAACAAATGCCTATCATACTTAAAGCCGCATTTTTCGAGTAACTTAATTTGCTCATGAAACCATGAGTCAATGAACTTGAAGTCAAAAGGTCACCCCAGCTAAAGGGTCATGATTTCTAGTTTCTTATCCAGTAAACAAAGTTCAGAAATTTGCCTGTACCTGTCCATCAAGTAGCCACCTGTTGGGTTTGTTTGTTGTGCTGTCTAATACCGAGACCGACTTGGGGTAGGAAGGGCAAGTCTAGGATTAGAGGGTGTCAGGTGTGAGACTGGGGACAATTATCCATGTAATTAATGTCACAAATCCAGGTAACTTCTAAAGGGACATAATTAACGTTCATTACGTCAACAAGGACCAAAAAAAAACCACAGCCCCTAGGGACAGGAATTTAACCTTTTATTCTTGGATAAATATGCTGGAAAAGTGAATTTCTTCAGGCAAAAACGGGCGTTGGACGATGTGTGCAATATGTGGGTAATGTAGGATTGTGGATGTGTGTGT
This sequence comes from Liolophura sinensis, assembly GCF_032854445.1. Lineage (NCBI taxonomy): Eukaryota > Metazoa > Mollusca > Polyplacophora > Chitonida > Chitonidae > Liolophura > Liolophura sinensis. Next base: position 26,281,180 of record NC_088301.1, on the reverse strand, counting down.
GGCGAGGATTGAAAAGCTAAGACTGTACCTAACCCCCTCCCGAAATGACGGACGCTCAAGGCAGCCTTTGGCTTGGCTCTAAGCACACAGTGTAAAGGATGCGTAAATTTGCCTTATCCCTCCACAACACCGTGAAAGATTCCAGCCTTTATCTTTTTTATGCCACGAAAAGTTTGTCGCAAAATCTCTGCCAACATCACAACCTGTAGAAACCCTGTTTGCCATTCCGACCTCACGTCCCTACAGCAAATCTGACAAAACTTCAAGAAGATTCCACAAAGATTTGGAGAAGAATGTAAGCAATGACGAAATCACTGGTGGGGAGAAATCATAGAAACTGCCCTTTGCAGGGCAAAAAGTGACCTGAGCTCGTGTTACTTCTGTTGATAGCATGTGGAAATTTGAAGGATATAAATTTTCTTAAGCAACAAGTATCATGGTGTTTGGCAGGTGCTGGTTCAAACCTGGCCCTGGCCTGGAAATTTGTGTCTGTGATACCTTAGTAATGATAAGCGCAAGACGACGCTTAGATGAAGATCACTGAACTGTATAGCACACGTGGGAAAGTTCATCAGTAACTTGCCTAAGGTCTACAGTTTTCTTCATAAATAAAACTGACTGCCATCTTTCAAGTGGAAAATTCCGGATTATGGTATTAAACAACAATCAAATAAATAAATAAGTTCATGCGTTTGCTAAGATTTACACTGAGATGCCTTACCGAAGACAAGTAAGCCACCCTGCCCGAGCCATCATACTGATACGGGTCAACCAGTCGTTGCACTATCCTCTTCATGCTGGACGCCAAGCGAGGGAGTTGCAACTTCCTGTTTTATTTTTTCATTTTTAATTTTTTTTTTGATTGGTGTTTTACGCCGTACTCAAGAATATTTCACTTATACGACGGCGGCCAGCATTATGGTGGGTGGAAAACGGGCACAGCCCGGGGGAAACCCACGACCATCCGCAGGTTGCTGGAAGAGCCGGAGAGGAAGCCAGCATGAGCTGGACTTGACTTCCTCTCTTAAGGTCAAAGGTGTGACTCGATGCAGGATTGACCCTGGATCTACCACTCCCGAACGGACACTCTGCCAACTGTGCTATCGCGTCCCTAAATGCTTTGTGACATCACGCTATTCAGAAATCGTTATTTTTTCCTCAGGAAAAAACGGCAGATTAGGTAATATGTGTGGCAAAACATAAAGACTCAGGACTACAACATAGCTCCCGTGCTATCTGCGCACTTTGTATCTGCACTCCCTCCCACACCTTAACACAGAAATCCTTTATTATGTAACACTAATACAATTGTTTAAGTGGGAGAAAAACTGTGTAACTGTGCAGTCCTGGATGCTTGCGCGAGTAAAGGGCCGTTTCCACCAGAACCGCTGCGTTTCCCGCCGTGGCTACCGCAGCGTTTACCCTATGGTGAAGTGTTCCCACCATGTGCAGTTCTGACCAGATATCACAGCAAGGTAAAAGCAAATTTGTACTAGCTAATTCAATAATCCACATGGAAGATTACTTTGTAATTCTGAGTCACCTTATCAAATAGCACTGGATTTTTTCAACTTCCCAAAATTATTTTCTCGTTTATGCCCATCTTTCACTTTGTGATGTTTCCATCTCATGTTTTACTCAGACTCGATACGCGACAATTTCTACCAGCCAATAAAACCAAAAGAACGGGAAAAACGCAGTGAAATCAGTCGAAGGATTGAATGGATGTGGAAAATGCAATAACTTGTACTTTGTATTTATATCAGAAGTGATCCACTGCCAGGTGCTACAGCGGAAACCGCTGCGAAAATTGCTGCGATTATCATACCCGGTGGAAACGGCCCTTTACTCGACCTTTCTCCACACCTGAGAAATCACACACGCAAAAAGCATTAATCCAGTAAAATTAACCTGTCACGAACTGAAATATTAAACACTATTTCACCATGTATCATGTGTTCAGAGTTACCTTTGTATCAGTTCAACTTCATTCAAAAGACTTGGCTCCTCTTGTGACATTCAATATGCCACTGTGCCTCATGGTCACATTATCCCAGTAACTCTTTTCTTTACATTAACTTCTCAATCGGAGGTCCGAGATATAAAATACAATAGCTTGGACAGTAAAACCAGAGCAGCAATGACAGAGCGACAGTTGGCAAATGGTCATTTGTAACAGGTGAAATACAGCCTTTTGTCAGTTTACCTCAGCTCTGGTTTTATTCTAAATCTTCATGTAAATGCTTGAATGGTGACAAATTACACTAACATTGAGTCTACAATTACTCAAAATGCTGACACCAATTCTATCAGTAACCTTTTCAGGTCCACAGAGACAGCTTGTAATACACTGTAAGTCTAAGTTTAAGGTCATCTGAACCGTAGCCTAATGGCTAGAGCTTCCATCTCAAAGTTGGGAGACCCGAGATCAAACCCGGGTCAGGTCATGCCAAAGACTTTAAAAGTGGAACTTGTTGCCATGATACTTCAGTGGTGGCATGGACTCCTCCTGCCAGAAGGAAACACAGTCTAAGTACATGCATCTAAAGACCTGTCATCAAATGACCGAAAAATTGCTAAGTACGACATTAAACCCCAAGCATTCATTCATTCATTTAAAAGTCATCTGCCTTGACCTCGGTATTGAATGTATCCATGCTTGGGTTTACATCCCGCTGAATTTTTCAGTTAAATGACGACGGGGAGCCATTACACGTAGGCGTCTGCACATATACTTTGTCTTCTCGTGGCAGGGTGAGTCCATGCCCCCAGTGAAGTTTCTAACCTCTCATTAGTGAGTGCCAAGTTAGGCAGCAACAAGTACCCCATTTAAAGTCTTTGTTATGAGCCCCAGGTCTCTTGACTTAGAGTGAATGTGCTTGGGGTTTAACGTCGTACTTAACAATTTTTCAGTCATATGATGACAAGTGAGTCCTTAGAGTGCATGTAATGTACCTCCTTGTTGCAGGATGGATTTCCATAGCTCATTTATCTGGTGCTGCTTCACTGAGATGCCTTACCGAAGGCAAGTAATCCATCCCAACCACGCCATTATACTGATATGGATCAACCAGTCGTTGCACTATCCCCTAAATGCCTAACGCCACGCGAGAAAGTTACAATTTTCTCTTGATTACAGTGTTAGCTGAGTCTCAACCCAGGAGTGATGCTGGATCTCCCACCCCTGAGGTGGATGCTCTACCAACTGAGCCATAGCTCTACCAACTGAGCCATCGGGGCAGGTGTCTCAACTCTGAGGTGAAAACTCTAACCATTAGGCCACTGATGCAATGACCCAAACTTTTCTCACCAATGCGGTATGTGGTCACAGTGAGCTCAAGTCCAGCTCACGTTGGCTTCCTCTCCAGCCATACGTCAGAAGATTGTGGCACAAACCTGCAGATGGTTGGGGGTTTCCCCCAGGCTCTGCCTGGTTTCCTCCCACCATCATGCTGGCTGCCGTCATATAAGTGAAATATTCCTGAGTACAGCGTAAAAAACCAGTAAAACACTCAGGTCACTGATATGGTCAACTTGGTAATGAACTCTCTCCTCTCGATCAGGAGGGGTCCCAGGGTATCCTATGCCACACACTTGTAGCTATCTTTATCTATCTGCCTAGGGAAGCGTCTGTGGTATTCAGTGTTAGATGTGGGCTTAATCCAAGCTGTGTTCTGTTTCTTCCTACCGTGATCCTGGTGGTTGTTGTATAGGTGAAATACATGTATTCTCCAGTACGGGGTAACAGCACCAATTAATCAAGTAAAACGACGTGTACAGTGTAACAAAAACAGAACCATACAAAACATGCAAGACAAAATAAGTTAAGCCTAAAGCTATCCAAATACAACATATTATCTAGTTATTGGGCAATAAATCTGTTCGCCCACGATCTAACAGCTATATGTAGGTTATCACAATCTCCGCCATTTACAGAACTGTTCGCATCGGCCAATGTAATTACTGGCTTACAGATATAACTACAAGACAACGTGTAGTAATCCTGTGAGTGACATGTATGTGCGATGAACAAATTACTCTCACGTTCCACTGGAAAGAGTTTAATGGAACTAATATGTGCCTGTTTTTTTTTTTTTTCTTCTTTTTCCTCACTGACTGAGGAAGAGTTGACAGTCAGGCCAAATAAACCTGCTAATATTAACAAATACTATTTTTTTATGTGGTAAAACATATATTGGGGATCAATTTGCTTTTACTGTCACTTAATTCTAGTATTTATCATTTTACCACTATCTCCCCCCACCCCCAACAAAAATTCTCACGCTACACACATAACTGGTGTGATCTAACTAAGAGACAAAGAAGAAAAGAATGTTCTTTTCACAGCCATAATTAATAAACTTTTTAATTCTAATACATGTACATGATTGAAAGGATTGATGTGTGTCAGTGGAAAGTCACATATCCACTGTCATATCCTTGTATTCCAGATTTTTGTTCTGTTGTATGTGCCACTATAAATCGAGGTGACCAAATGACTGAAGAATAAGGGCCGACAATTTTACCCACTGATGCAATTCAGGTACAACTCTTCTTGCCGTAAGACAAGGAATTGTACAGTGAAAGATTTTGGCAATATATCTTATCCAATACAATCATGAAGTAATATAATAATTATATTAATAATAATAACAATAATAATAAAATATTACAATATTTGTCCAGAAATCAGCTTATTACATGTAAAACCCCAATATTTCTATATGTACACGTGCCTACATTGTATGTTGAACAGCTGCTACAAAGAAGATTTACCTACATGTATGATAGAAAAGAGGCAGACATAAAATACACGTCTATGAATGTCAAATCCTATTTTTACAGTGACTTATTGAGTACTGATTGATTTAAATTACCACTATAGCAGCTATTTGTGGACTGGCATGTACAGAAATAGGCAAGCAGGCCTGTGAGAATAAATCCATCATTGACAAACAGATGGAGAGGTGGGGGGGGAGGGGGGGAGGGGGGGAGCAGTTGTAAAAGCTTTGCTCTGAACAGAACTGCGGAACAGAGCGCGGGGGAGTCTGTAGTAATCAATCAACGTGGGCAGGGAAGTTTGTTACATGAAAACAGGCATTCAGTTTGCCTCCACCTATTCACATCATCATGTAGGTCATAGAAGTCGTCTCCTCCTCCGTTAACAAATGCCGTCCCCCCCCCCCTCCGTGAACCAATGCTGTCCTCCCCGTAGTAGTATTCTCAATCGTCTGACCTATTTTCTCATCATACTCGGCCTTATGACGCATGTTATTTCGTCAGCCGTCACCTCTCTGCCATCTTCTCTGCCAGGCCTCCAGTGTAAACAGCTGACGTGCTGACATCACAAGCAATTGCTCCATTGTAAGCAGATGACTGATATTCTGATCATTTGGCTGTACAATGCTGCTGGCTATTATGTTTTACTTTTATCAACCTATTATATACACATGCTTGGAGCTGTAATAAATGCTGCTGATGCAATCAATGCGGTAGATGCCAAAAATGCTGTAGATGTAATAAAGCTTTGTAGTGGTCTCTACGCATCACCTGCCATTTACACAAAAATTAAAGAGGGTCTATAATGGAAATTTCTGGAAAAAAAATATAAGCACAAATGCAATGAAATTTTATCTATTATTTTAAAATATCCAACAGTAACATTTAATTACCTTTCACAAAATATCAACCTCATCTGTGCTTATGTTAATGTTCAAATTAAGTACTTTAGTGCCAAAAATTTACAAACAGGGACGCATTATAAATTTTTCAAAATTAAGCATCATTTTAACACTATATAGTACAGGTAGGCCTACTGCAATTCTTCAACCTTTTCACACATTTGCATTGTGTTTATTCAAGCATTTTCCGAAGGAATAATTCTGTTGTCACTGATAAAATTATATTTTCTGTGAAGCCCTGAAACTGGCCAATCCAAATGATGTAGTTTTGTTTCCAAAATCTACCAATAAGTGGGCAAAAATTGCGCTGAGATTTCCTCTTTCACATGTGAAAACGTTGAGGAATCAAGGCAACAGTCATATTTCCCCAAAGGCAGTAATTTGAGCTATTCTTGCTAAGTAAGTACAGAAAATTTGATTTGATTAGCAAATATGGTTTTTCTTTTACCCAAAATCTCTGGTATAACCTCTTTAATGCCTTAATGTCTTCAAATAACCTTGAGCCCATTGGTAGCTTAAAATTACTGACAACAGCATTGTGACTGACAACAACATATCAACTCAATTTCTAACATCTACATATCAGTTCACTCCACTTTCTAACAATACTTGTGCGTGTCCATGTATTGTTTCTACACCAGACTACCAGATAAATGAACTATCTCTACTATATGAACCTCACCCTTTATTTTATCATCAGATATGGACATATATATGAACAGCTATATGCTGGTCATCCTAATAATTCATGTATCTTAACATGCAGAGTTAAGCAGATTAAGTCTTCAGAGTTAAGTAGATTAAGTGTACAGTGTTAAGTAGATTAAAAGTGCACAGTTAAGTGATTAACTTTCCATATGTACATTTGACTAATCAGTCAATGTTTGTTATTAAAGAACAAGTTTATACCTGAAACCAACAATTGTTGTTTCTCAAAGAGAAGAGAGGGGTTTGGGAGTTGACCTGTAAGGACCTCAGAGTCTAGTCACTCCCATGTTGTTATGTATAATAAATGCCTGTTGTTGCTGAGAACGCCTTGGAGAGTTTTCCTATCTACGTTAGACATGGAATGAAGATAAATGACGGACACCATCCCGGTCACAATTTTACTTAATACCCTAAGCCCGGTCTTAATACCCTAAATCTTTAACAAATGTGACCAAATTTGTTTTAGCATGTAACAAAAATACTGAACAGGTATTTTTTCATTTCTTTCAACATAAGACTATACGTGAACAACATTTTGTAATTTTATCCAAATCTTATCAATTATATTTCTAAATCGCATGCAAAGTCATATTTTAATGAGTGAATTTATTTAGGAGTCAGGGTATAGATCATTAGGCTACACAAGTTCTAGCTTCCAGTCGAATACTCTATATGAATTATACAATCATATATATAAATGAATCCGACCCTTCCACCAGGATCTGTGTGAGCAGACAATAACCTGCCCCTCCTTCCCTCTTTTACATCCCTCCCCTCCGTGAAATGCTGACGGATTGTCAACAGGTAAAGGTCACAAATCAAAGATGTCCAGGCTCCACATCTCTTACCCATGAATTTCTCGTCACTTCACCTATGTCCTCTTTCATATCTACCTCAATAACCACTATATTCAACTATAGCTCAGTTTGTTTTTAACTTTACTCTAAAAGCTGCTCCCTATATTGATATAACAACAAGAACTAGATCCGAAGAAAACATTAATCTTGAGCCTTTCCATTGTTAGTCCAACTGAATTCATGAAATCGTCATACAATTTTTATTTTTTTAAATTTCTTTATATATTCCCTTCAAAAATAAATATATATTGATTCAGATATATGTCTTGTAGATATGAAGATGCAAGTTTAGGTAAGACACAATACCGCTGAGATGATATCAGGCCTCATATTGCTAACATGATCTACAGATCCCACCTTAGAAATCTGAGGTTAAATCTGGAGAAAGAACATCAGAACCTTAAATTACACTGTAGACATGGACCCAGTTGTTTGAAACTGTATTAGCTAATACTGGTATTAAGTCATATTTTATATCTAAAATTTGAGTGCGGTCGCTGTGAGTTCAAGTCCAGCTCATGCTGGCTTCCTCTCCGGCCATACGTGGGAAAGTTTGTCAGCAACCTGCGGATGGCCGTGGGTTTCCCCCGGGCTGTGCCCGGTTTCCACCCACCATAATGCTGGCTGCCGTCGTATAAGTGAAATATTCTTGAGTACGGCATAAAACACCCATCATATAAATAAATAAATAAATAAAATTTGAGCCGAACTCAGCAGCCAATGCAGTTCTCTAATGGGAAAGTATAACAGCAGCAGTTTTAGCTCATATTTAATATAATATTACACGATATTCTTTAGGCTAGGTGCAAAATTGAAGACTTGGCTCAAAGTTAAATTTGAATTCCCACCAATGAAATGTCCAATATGTACTCTATTTGAATCTTCAGAAATAAATTCTTAAGTGTGTTTCCTGCTGACAATTTTTTTCTGGTGAGTCAAAGGATTATTAATCCCTGTTATGTTTTCACTGCCTGTAAACATACAGCTTGCACAATGTTGATTCCCTAATGCATGTCAGTTAGTTGCCGAAGTCCAGTGGTTTACTCCACATACTTTTGTTGCCTCTAACAATAAAATGGACCGTCTTCTCCAATCAAATCAAACCCAATAATCCACTGAACTCTCCAGTGGAAATGCTCAGAGCTTCAGGCAAGATGTGTCTTTGGGTTTTCCTAATTTCCTATCTGCAGAGATGCAAGCAGAGAATCTGTTAAAAATATGGTATCAGTATATGATAAATTTAGTACTCTTTATACAATCGCCAAGGAAATTTAGACTTTTATTTAGTGTAAAAAAAAATGGCACATTAAATTTAGAAAAATGAACATAATGTAAGAGCTAGATCCCAGATCTTGTCATCCAGCTAGTAATAGACCTTAAAGTTAAATCTTAAAGAAATCCTTCCATTCCCACCCCATTTTATCTTTTAACTACCACAATCTCCCTGCAGGTCCCAATACCATCACCCTTTGCCCAGGCAGTGCCCTTCCCCAGAGCTTCCCACCACCACCCAGGTCTCACAGTGACATCATTCTGCCCCTCCAGTGAACTCTGTCCAGGTCTATGTCAGACTTTAGTCACATTACCATCCTTCTCCTGGGCCCCCAAACTGATGTCCCCCACCCTGACATTCCTGACCTTCCTGTTTCCTGTGTCAGTTGATACCCTAAACTCTGTCTACCCAGCACCAATGACCATGAGGTACATGTACAAGAAGGGGGAACAGGCAGAGAGCAGGGTGGCACCCTTGCTCCTATCAATCTCCTTCATGGAGTAGTACACTGTTTTTCTCACCCCTGGGGTAAACTGGACAGACTAATGTCACCCCACATGGTCTCCCAATAAAACCATTAAAATCCTGTTAAGGCTGCAAACAGCCAATTATTCCTGGGAAAAGTTTGGAGATCTTTGAGGAATGGAAAACTAAGGGGAGAGTACTAGGTCTGGACATGTCACAGTGGCACCTTTGTGACTTCATGATCCACTCTCACAAGCATGAAAATAATTTTTAACTTGGTTCAGGAATGTTATTTATATTATCAAAAATTTTACAATGTAATTTTAATATATGTCACTTTTGTCCGGTACAAAACAGTTGGCCTCTGTCAAAATACTTTCTGGTGCAGGACACTGTCCCTTTCCTGCTGCACATTTCCAGACTTGTTGCATATTCGTACTTGTCCACTGTTGTCAAATTTTGGAAAAAGGTTCTATAACCTTTCTACTATGAAATACAGATAATATGCATGTACGTATATGCTGCAGGTAAGACTCTTTGAATTTGTAATATATCCATGGTATATCTGCAAATATGCAAAAAAAAAAAAGAAAAAAATCTGAACTTACTCTCAATTATGTAAACAGATTTACAAACCATGCCTGTCAAGAAAATAATTTGTGAACAGAGGAATGGTGGAAAGCAAATTGAGCTACAACAACTTGCATTCATACTCCTGTTTGTAACAAATGTATGGTGCATCTACATAGTAAAATTGCAAAGTGCTATATCATATCTGCCTTATTGATTGCTAAATATTCAAAGTGGAGAATATCTAAAACCTAGACACAAATATTCAAAGTGGTGAATATCTAATACCTAGACACAAATATTCAAAGTGGGGAATATCTAATACCTAGACACAAATATTCAAAGTGGTGAATATCTAAAACCTAGACACAAATATTCAAAGTGGTGAATATCTAAAACCTAGACACAAACATCTTGGATCCAGATGCTTGCCATAATTTACATCTTTTGAACAAGCTTTGTTCTGATTAGGGGTGGGGTTAGGCCAACTGGTGTGGAGTGACTAAACCATCAGGATGCTCCAAGAGGTGATGGAGCATTGAAGAGTCTTGATATCAAGATCTAACATGGCCTATTAGTCACACCACCAATTAGTTAGTTTATACCATACTTTCCCTCCCCCTTGTGTGGGAGTGAGAGATCACCCTCTGGGTCACAGTGGCCATAAGGGGATGGGCACAGTGCCTGTCTATGGCTCTGGGGTGGCAACATACAGACTACCAAGCTGTTTTCACTAAGGATAGTATCACCCACTGTATTTGCCCTAAGAATGGCCTGAAAAATGGTGCATTTTCAGAGTCTGAAATGCTACTTGTAGTGCTAAACCTTACATTTATCATGGATGTCAGCATCCTATCTTCTAAACAAACTTCAAGTGTCTGTGGAAAGATAAACACAATTATCAGAATCTGGCAAAATGAGTCGTCGACAAAATTTTAGGTGGTTTACAGAAGTTCTAAGCCTTGTCTCAGTCACATATGTTGAGGGTTGTTGACCCAGTGAACATTGGGACTTCAGAATTAGCTCCGTCAGTTTTGTGCAAGGATAGAATGAGGGCATCTCTGCACTGAATGAACCCCTTGCTTCTGTGTGAAATTTCTAACCACTAATTATGTCAGGGACATGTAATACAGATTATCCGCGGTGCTAGGAATGCTGGACAAAAGGTTAGGCAGAGAATAAAGAATCAGGGTTATATAAGAATATCAGAATGCCGAAATCAATAATTCCAGCTGAGCAGCGAAAGCTACAGATCATTACACCTTCCTGATTACTAATCAATGACTCACAGATCCAGGTAATGATGATTTATCACCGAGAGAATTGTTATATGTCCAACAGTCTTGGATGGACTGATATTTATTTGTTTGATTGGTGTTTTATGCTGTACTCAAGGATATTTCACTTATATGACGGCGACCAGCATTATAGACTGATAAACAAAACTCATAATGGCTCTTCATTAATTAATGACCAGATGACAAATAGTTGTAATAGAAAGATAATTTAACAATTCATCATTTTTGGGAGATGTCACAATGGTATGTACATCATAAAATTCCCTGCACAGCACTACAATGGTATATTATACTTCATTACCTCTCCGCAGCATTACAATGGTCTATTATATCTCATTATCTCTCCTCAGTATCATAATGGTATAATAGTACCGGTACTGTATAAAGTTATATCACATGGAGAAAATTTAAAATCTCAGGGAGATACATATTTCAACAGGTTATAACAATTAATAACTAATCTAAAGAGAGTTATTACAATAGTAATTTATAATATATGCATAGCATTTCAATGACATGGGTTATTATTTGATATGTCTATGAGGAGGCAATTCCAATAGTATACTATGAAATTCACTGCCTGTGAAAGGCATGATATTATAATGCTAATTAATTATTCATACCTTTGAGGGGGGGGGGGTGGGGGGGGGGCATCAATGGGCACATAAGAAAAAAATGCACTTTGTTATAACTGCACCATATACTTTGACTTTATGTAAGAAAAGAAATCAAATAATTCATATGAGAAGAGGAAGATAACACATGTACTTTTGGCAAATCGCTGAAACCATGGCTCTGGCATACATATGACTTTTCATTATCAAATTGATCTCAATGTATTTCCTTGTCTACAGCACCCTAACCCATACATATCTTAATAATTGCTCATATATCAGCCTTACAAGCACATCATGTACAAGTCGCCTTTTATGAAGCAAAATCTCCACCCTGCCCCCAACCCTCCCACTCTTTTCCTCTAACCACCACTAAGAAATATATTTTTGGACAACTTCGCACAGCTGAAAATGCCTTAGAACTTTGTCTATACATGGGCAAAAAAAGTGGACAGATATTCAGCACTGAGTGACCTTTAAAGCTCAGCTGCTGTCAGATTACAAGTCCCATTCCATCTCTGTTCTAACAAAAGAATCTCTCCCTCCCCTCTCCTCCCCACCAACCCAACCAATACCCTTATCACTCCAGAGTGGTGAAGGACCATCTGATGTCATCCTCTCTGGTCACATTCTGAAATGGATTTTCCTTATTCCACTGTCTATGACCAGGCTGCTGGTTGACTCACCCCCACATACAGTATGCCTCCCTCTGGTGATGCCTGCCTGGTGTTATTGGAAAACCACAGCCAAGAGAGCTCTGATTTCCTCATGCTCACAAGTCTCAGCTGTTGGCCTTACAAGGACAGGCCTTCTCCTGTCACAGTTTCAACTCAATATCTGTATGGTTTATATAAGATGGCTCACTTTTTCTAGACTAGAATGGTCTACATCATTCAAAGACTTGTTACAAAATTAGAACCATAACCTTAATTCTTCTATTTTTTTTAGGACAGACATTAGCAGTGCTGAAAGCAAATAATTACACCTCTCTCCCAGTTTGGGGGAAAAGTGAAGACAGGAATATGCTGTTCATTTGACGGACCAACCATGTGAAAAAACAGAAACTAAATATTCCTGCTACTGGCTAAAAGGAGCAGTTCCAAAAATTAGAAGAATTAGGGTACAAGCTGGAATTTAAGTGTTTCACTCTTTATATTTTCTGACAATATAAATGGACAGAAGTCATCCAGAAAATAACATGAAAATAGGGCCTACAAATACTTATTTTTCATTTACAAAAACCTGTATATAGGTATAAAAAGCTTCATTCTCTCTTCTCTCTTCTTTTCTTTTAAATAATGGCTACACTTCTTTTTTCTCTCAAAATTGTTGTCCTTTCATCTTGTCTTATTCAGCTCTTCAATGGTGGTAAAGCCTAGTAGTGTACAAATATAAATCAAGGATCAACCACAAATCAAGGATCAAACATAAATCAAGGATCAAACATAATTCAAGGATCAATCAGAAATCAAGGATCAATTATAAATCAATAGATCAAGGCAGCACGGAGACGGTAGATCTTAAGAAATAAGGCATCCTACACAATTCAGAAATTTTCAAGTGTATATAGTATACAGAGAACGCCTAATTGACTGGCAACATCCTACATGTACATAAATCATGGAACATGTACAGCCATGTATAGAGAATGGAGACATCCTAACGTACATAAATCATGGGAACATGTAGTCATGTATAGTGAATGGAGACATCCTACATGTACATAAATCATGGAATGTGTAGTCAAGTAATAGTGAGATGGAGGAGACATCCCACATGTACATAAATCATGGAATGTGTACAGCCATGGTATAGTGAATGGAGACATCCTACATGTACATAAATCATGGAACATGTACAGTCATGTAGAGTGAATGGAGACATCCTACATGTACATAAATCATGGAACATGTACAGCCATGTATAGTGAATGGAGACATCCTACATGTACATAAATCATGGAACATGTACAGTCATGTATAGTGAATGGAGACATCCTACATGTACATAAATCATGGAATGTGTAGTCAAGTATAGTGAATGGAGACATCCTACGTGTACATAAAATCATGGAAAATGTACAGTCATGTATAGTAAATGGAGACATCCTACATGTACATAAATCATGTGAACGTGTAGTCATGTATAGTGAATGGAGACATCCTGCATGTACATAAATCATGGAACATGTACAGCCATGTGTAGTGAATGGAGACATCCTGCATGTAGATGAACAAGGTTACCAAAACAGAGTTCCACATTGCATATAATAGACTAGGAGGACATCCTCCACATTGTATATAATGGTCTTGGAGAACATCCCACACATTGCATATAATGAACTAGGAGGATATCCTACACATTACATATAATGGCCTTGGAGGACATCCTACACATTGCATATAATGGTCTTGGAGGACATCCTACACATTGCATATAATGGTCTTGGAGGTGACATCTTACACATTGCATATAATGGACTAGGCGGACATCCTCCACACTGCATATAATGGACTAGGTGGACATCATCCACACTGCATATAATGGAATAGGAGGACATCATCCACATTGCATATAACAGACTATACGGGACGTCATCCACATTGCATATAATGGACTAGGCGGACATCCTCCACACTGCATATAATGGACTAGGGCGGACATCATCCACACTGCATATAATGGACTAGGCGGACATCATCCACATTGCATATAATGGACTAGGCAGACATCATCCACATTGCATATAATGGACTAGGAGGACATCCTCCACATTGGACATAATGGACTAAGGATATCTTACATGTACACCGACCAAGGAAGGAGTATGTTGGAAAGATTACATGTGATGGACTAAGGATAAGATACATACACTTTGGCCAAGGAAGGCGAACAGAACAAAGTATAGTTGATGGGCTTCACTTAAACATACCGGCCCCCATAACACAGTTGGTAGGGCATCCGCTTTGGGAGCGGTAGATCCAGAGTCAATCCTGGGTCGAGTCACACTGAAGACCTTAGCTTGGCATTCAGCATGAAGGGGGATAGTGCAATGACTGGTTGACCCGTATCAGTATAATGGCTCTGGTGGGGCAGCTTACTTGCCTTCAGTAAGGCATCTAGATAACAGAGCGGTGGAAATCCGTCCTGCAACAAGGAGGCACATTACATGCGCTCCTAAGGATTCCTTTGTCATCATATGGCTGCAAAATTGTTAAGTACGACGTTAAACCCCGAGCACTCACTCGAACATAAACATAAACGACGGTGGGAGTAAAGACAGTATGTACTGGATAGTTCCTCCTCCAACTTCAATCACGTGTTTAATTATTGTTCACTGTTGTGCATAATGTGAATTTCATTTAAATTTACATTTCATTCACATTATTGCAGGCCCTGTATCTGAGCCATTAATCTTCAATTTTGTACATAGTTTCTGTACAGTTTTCAACATGCATAAACAAGAACATTCTTGAATTGTCCAAATGTCAGAATCATAAATAATCTCACAATAAGAGATATAGTCAACCCAAGAACTATACACTGCATTTACCAGAAAAGTGAACCAAAAATGGCGATTGATCTAAATTGTCGCCCATAAAAGTGTATTTCCACAGGCAAAAAAAATGTCATAAAATATTACTTTTTTACTTAAATTTTTCAAGTGGGATGCCATCTCAAGCTGCACCTTCCAAACAAACCTCAAAACATCTTTCTAAGATCAACAGAACTCTTTGAATCATGCAAAATGCGTGGCTTAGTTATGGGTGAAATTTTAGGTTACTGTATTTACCGTTTTGGCCAACACCCTACCCGACCACTCAACGCCCTACCCGACCACTCAACGCCCTACCCGTCCACTCAAGCGCCTACCCGACCACTCAACCCAACCAACTCGCCCACCCGACATACTGTATATAATACTGCCCCTCCCCCACCCACCCACCCCGCAGCAGTTAGTATATATCTGCTCTAATTGTGAGATTTTTAGGAGAATTCCATCACATAATTTACTTACATGGGAATCACATTTGTAGTGTGTTTACGGTAAAGTGGTCTAGCTGATTGTACAGCAGACAGCTCACCACAAAATATAATTAATTACAAGGACAAATCCCACTTCCTGTCCCAATTACCCCAGCGGGGTGGGGCACCCTGATGTAACTACTTCCTGGAACAAGAGCCTGGCCTGTCATCTTACATCTGGTGACCTATGTAAGGGATGGGTAAGGTCTTAAGGCCAGATGCTGCACTGCTGTGTCACCCTTCCCAACCCCCTCACAATAACAGCTGAGAACAACCTAACCACCAGGCCTGACTGCATCTTCCCATCTTTATCTGAGCAGGGTTTACAGGCACTTGTCACCCTTCACTACACAATCCCATGACCTAATAAGGGGAAACAGTTCATGTGTTAAAAGACAGGAGTCCAATACCTCTATAAGAAAGTTTATGTCAATGTCTTATCTGCATTCAGCCAAACAGAAGGTGTAGACATCTATAAAGGATATATCTAAAGATATATGGATCGGCAGGAAAGAGAGGGGGGGGGGAATAACCCCGTGAAATTATTTAATTATTCATTTATAATTTGATAAGCACAGTTGTCATTTATTGTCAGTAGAGACATGGAAATCACATAACCAGATTCTCATGCAACAAAACACATATTAAATATTGATAAATACGTGTTACTCCCCAATGTAATGGGTAGTCAAGAAGGTGCTGGATGTGTAATACTTACAGCTATTGCAAACTTATCCAGAATTAGTTACGCATCTGATAAGAAATGTGGAATGTTCTTTTAAATACTAATCAGACCATGACAGTGGTAAGAAATTCAGTACCAATCTGAAGCACTTACCCTAATTCCTCAACATTTTGCGAATGAAAAGAGCAAGTTTCAATGAAATTTGTACACGTTTTAATTTGATTTTGGAGACAGAACTCCACTGATTGGATTGGTTAATTACAAGGGTTCATGAAAAATCATAATTTTATCAGTCCACATACAATAATGCCTTTAGAATATGGTTGTGAATAAACAACTTTCAAACATGCAAAACGGCTTGAAGAATTTCAGTACTTTATTTCGCCTAAAGTTTGGTAAGTAAACATGCATTTTCAGAAGCACAAAAAAGTCATAAAATGATACTTTTGATGCCACCTTTTTAGTTTTTCTTGAAACTTCACAGAAAAACTCTTAAGTCACCCTGTAAGGTGGATGAATCAATCAGGCTGAAGCTAAATATGTCACATGAAAAAATGCTTAACTTTAGGTGAAATACAGTACTTGCACATGTCACACATGATCACACGTCACACATAAATCACACATGATCACAAGTAACACATACGTCACACATGATCACACATGATCACATGTCACACATGATCGCGTCATATATCACACTGACATAATCAGACATGTGCAAATCAAGATGCATTCACAAACTGAATTAAAAGTACACTGCATATTGAAGTCAAGGTCTAAAGTACCCTTGACTTAAAAATGTGAAGTCAAAGTTGCAAAAGTTTACATGCACCACTGAGCCTGCAGCCTGTGTACCAATTAATGTAACAACTGCTACAGATAGTCTGAGCTACACGTAGCCTAAGCCACATGTAGTCTGAGCTATACACGTAGTTTGAGCTGCATGTAGTCTAAACTACACATAGTTTCAGCTACATGTAGTCTGAGCTACACGTAGTCTGAAATACACATAGTTTCAGCTACATGTAGTCTGAGCTACAACTTTTCACCCACCTCTGCCACCATTATTTTGAAGCATTTTGAAAACTATGGAGAACAGAGAAATGATCTGCACAGTTTTATGAAGCCTGCATCCTTAGTGACACAAACAAATCATCTTTAGATCATTTTCATAAATTTTCACATATGCATACATTCCAGTGGAAAAAGTGCTTTAGTGGTTGAAAAGGTTAAAGATTTACAGTGAGTAATATGTTATACAGCCTTGTGTTTGCCAGTTGTTATAAGGATGGATATCAGTTAATTTCACCAACAGGTGATGCGGTGAGAAGCAAGGTGTGCAAATGCTGAGACAAAGATGTGATTGATCAAGCTGAACCGAGAAGTAATCCTGGAGGGGGAAAAAATTAAAACAACTGGGCACTATGTCTGGCTTTAGAGGCACTCCTAAGAGCAGATCTGTCATCAAAATGAGTGACACACTATACTATGCATCATAACACTAGTTATCACCCAGTACAATCTGTTACCTGCAGAAATTTTGCCACCACTTAATCCAGTCGTTAATACCCACTTTATTTATGCAAAGCGCTGAGAACCTGTGAAGACTGAAATTACTCTATTACCGTGGGAATTCAATAGCACCGTGCTGGACACCACCAAAGTCAGCCTATCAAGATTGGACCATGTCGTATGTCGAATAAGACCAGAGGTAAATTAGTTATGGAAGGCCATTAATAAAACATACACAACAAAAAGCCGCAGGTAGCAGAAAAAAAAAACAATGAGACTCTAGGGGCTGAATGGATGACTGGAGGAACTATCTTATCAATGTCCAGGTGTGAAATCAACCCGACATTTTATCACTCATATCTGGCCACTCTCTTTTGACTTCAGTCACAGCAGACTTCTCGTAAGTCCTTAACTAAATTATCAGTAAAAACAATTTATCTGCCCTGGGCCTTTTAAAACACAAGACTGTGTGTGCTTGAATTAATATGGCCTACATTTCATTAGGCCAAAGCTATAATTAGCAGTATTTAATTCACGAAATTAGAGCAATTTCCTTTCAAAGAGAAAAAAGAAAAAAAAGAAATGAAAAAAAACAGACTTGTCCAGAAGCACAGCTAAACATTGTTGAACAAGCAACTACAGCACGCATAAGCAATTATAATTTGATGTAAATTTTTTTTGTAAGCCAATTTTATACAGACGATATTTTGTTAACTTATGACCAGACAGGTGTTCCATGCCCTGCTTCACTAAAACACCGAGCGATCCGAGAGGGAAGAAGAATCCGTGCCTGCAAGGAATTGTCTATCAGAACCTTTGTGCTTTATCGCTCGCAAGATCTGCCCTAAAACTATTCACTTTTCAGCATTTTCACACAGTCTGCTTTTGGAAGACACGTTATGCTTTCTTATTTTAATAATGTGGGTTTGTTAAGAAAAAAAACAAAAACAAAAAAAAAAAAACACACGACCCCAGACAGAAATTATATGAGAATGTGTATGTGAAATATTGTGTGGCAACAAACTTCATCTGATAACTCCAGTCATCGCTTAGGATAAAACTTTGAGCACCTTTCCTCTGATCTTGAGTAACACTGATTTATTTATTTATTTACTTGATTGGTGTTTTACACCGTACTCAAGAATATTTCACTTATATTATTTTTTTTCAGTATTTTTATACACTTAACAACAAACTTCATCTGATAACTCCAGAGTCATCGTTTAGTATAAAACTTTGAGCACCTTTCCTCTGATCTTGAGTAACACTGATTTATTTATTTATTTATTTGATTGGTGTTTTACACCGTACTCAAGAATATTTCACTTATACACTTATATTATTTTTTTCAGTATTTTTATACACTTAACAACAAACTTCATCTGATAACTCCAGAGTCATTGTTTAGGATAAAACTTTGAGCACCTTTCCTCTGATCTTGAGTAACACTGATTTATTTATTTATTTACTTGATTGGTGTTTTACACCGTACTCAAGAATATTTCACTTATACAATTATATTATTTTTTTTCAGTATTTTTATACACTTATATTATATTTTTGCAGTATTTTTATCTTTATTTGGTTGGTGTTTTACGATGTACTCAAGAATATTTCACTTATATGACTGCGGCCAGCATTATGGTGGGAGGAAACCGGGTAGAGCCTGGGGGAACCCACAACCATCCGTAGGTTTCTGCCAGACCTTCCAACGTATGGCCGGGGAGGAAGCCAGCATGAGCTGGACTTGAACTCACAGCGACCGCATTGGTGAGAGACTCCTGGGTCATTACACTGTGCTAGTGCGCTAACCAACCGAGCCGCGGAGGCCCCCTTTTTTTTAGTAAGATATCATCCTACCTTCAAAATAAAACATCAAAACATACATCTGAGATCAGCAAACCTCTTAGTTAATGTCAACATGTTCAGAGTTCGATAAAAAAATTTCCCGGTAAAATAACTTAAAAGAGTATTTCTTAGTAACGGATATGACAGGAAAATAATACAGTACTCAGTAATGAAGAATTACCTTCTTATAAAACTGCAGATGTGGCTTCAGTTTGGATATCGTTCAAAATAATCCACCCGCAGGAAAGAAAAAACAATTAATGTAAACTTAGTTGTCTCAGATGAGGGGTGAAACAGATCTGAACTGCCACAGCCATTTTTGTCCAGCGGGGTTGATGAATGTATAATTCAATTCCTAAACTAGAATTCTTGTAATACACAGCCATGGGATACACTAGGTTAGAAAATCTGGACACAGGAGCCCCTCATACCTTATGTTCATATGGCAAAAATGCAAAACTGGGATCTTGTGATGTCACATCAAAACAAAGTGCATCCTCGGGTTATAGAAAAAATTTGCGCCTGATTGGTTACAACTGATAACATGGCAGTACTTTCAATTTTTTTCATACAACTTCACAAAAAGTCATTCAGAGAATACCTGTGGCTCGCATGATTTAACAGTTTGTAAAACTACGTAATGATCAAGCCATGTGATACATTCAAATACTGACCTCTAAACCAAAAAAAGTTAGTATGACTGACACGGTCATAACACAGATATTATCATTAAATTACACTGTGCTAAGATCTCGCCAATAAATTAACAAGAAAGGCCAAAACTATTATCGTGTGACAACTATGATTGTTTATAATATGTGTAAGGATTGGAGGGCAGCGACTTCATATGTTATGGAGTTGTAAATTATTGTGGTGGTAAAAGACACTGTGGCGGAGTAAGTCCGCAACTTAAACACAGAGGTCTTCGATGTGCAAATCACGATCTGCATTTGGCAATCCATGTACTATGGGAGGCAATTGCAACCCTGTGAAGAGCTGAGCAAAATGTTGAGCTATGAGGTAAAGGACTTCCTTGGTCTTTGATATGTAAATCGCTACTGATGATTGGCTATCTGTGTAGTATGGGTGGCCACTGCAACCCTATGATTGGCCAAAAACTCCAACCAAACTGACACAGCCACTGAAAGCAACTGATCCCCCTCTCACCTCTAATTACTTAGTGAAGCCAGCTAAAAACTTATGGTTTTTAAACTTTAAAAGGGATACTCGATACTAGTGCATGTATACATTTGGCCTATTGTTGTTGTCAACCATGCCACGATAAGGTAAACAAATTCAGCTTTGTTAACATTTTTCCTCATACCATTTAACCATCAAATAAATATAACACAAGTCTCTGTCTTGTTTTAAGACAGCTCTCTAACTGCAGAGATATAACTATTGCAGTTTATTTATCCCCGCCCAAACACCGTTAACCAGCTATTGACCAATTCCTTAATGGCCACAGCAGATGCTGCAAACAGCATATTCTCAAGGTCAAGAAATGTTCAAGGACATGAAATGCTGATAATATTCCACAGTAATCCCATTAATTTTATCGATAAAAGTGCCAACGAGAAGTGGTTAATTTATTCAACCCGAAAACATTAATCTACTTTATACTTTTTTCAATGTCATGGTCAATTTGAATGTAAAAACTAAAACACCTACAGTTACGGCTGAATTGCATTACACTCCTATAAAAACCAAATAATTCATAAATGGTGCATTCCAGAGAAAGAAAATTTTAACAACAAATATAAAGAGTGTAAACTTGTACACAAAAATTTTGAAAAAAAAAAAAATAGCTTATCCTTTTAGGATAAATATTGAAACAATTTTCGCTACATGTATCTAATTTTTGTAGCAAAGCGACAATGGACAATGGAATGAAAACTTTTCATCTGCATCATTTCCATAGAAGGATAGATACCACACCACCATATATAGCTACAAGAGCAGCCTCTTCAATGATTATAGTAGCCCAAGTATGCATTTTGCTATAGCTCCGTTGGTAGGGTGCTGAATTTCAAATGATGACATTAGTTCCACTGCCGGTAAGATTCACAAAGTGGATTCAACCATTATAAGACAATTTCCGCAGGAAAAGGACTGTCATGCCCAGTGGTAAATGTGTGATAAGTAACTGACAGAACTGACGACACAAATTTGCTTACCTGAGAGTCAGGCAATAGGTAATTCCACAGGAGAGATTCGATGTAGTAATTTGTCCCACCCACAATCACAGGAAGCTTATTTCGAGTCAGAAGGCCTTCTATCTGGCATCTAGGTCAAGGGTGATAACAAACTGAATCATGGATTGATTGATTGATTGGCTTTTTTTTTATTTCACTGACTGATGTTTTCTGCCATATTCAAGAATATTTCACTTACACTATGACAGCCAGGATTATGGTCGAAGGAAACCAAGCAGAGCCCATTTAAAACACATGACCATCCACATGCCGGCACACCTTCCTACAGTAGACCTGTATGTACTGCAAGAGAGGAAGCCAGCATGAGCTAGACTTGAACTCATAGCAGGCACATTTCTTAAGAAGATAAGTTGTCTTGTCAGGTAAGTGTGCCAAATTAGCAGCCACTGACGACCCCTATCAATGGACCGATTCACTTAAGTGTGATTTATTGAGATTTTCCGTCCCAATAAACATCACTGAACCAACAATGAGTCCTTGTGAATTTGCCACATAAAACCACAGGTACATTTGCAAGAATCCAAAAGACTTTTAAACAGAGTTTTTGATAAAAATGATTGTTTGAAAGTGATGTTATGTTGACATGCCTCACTGAAACATCCTGCTGAAAATGCTGACCCTGTTCTTTTGTTATTTGATAACTCAAGCATACTTCACAACCTGCATCATGTTGGGTGGAAACTGGGAAGAGCCCGGGCGAAACCTTGAACAATTTGCTGGTTGCTAGCAGACCTTCCCACATACCAATACAATTAATTAAGGTATTTTATACTCACAATCGCAATGAGGTCAAAGTTCACATGCAGGATAACAGACAATGTAAAATAGAATTAAGTTTTATATAACCACTAGAAAATTCCATAATGATACTTAACTCACCCCTACTGTAAAAATAAGGCTAATGTTGTTTTTTTTTTAATTTTACACACATACAGCAAATGGGGAATTCTCAACACTAAAAATATGCACATAACTGTAAATATCTTTCTCTTCTGGGATTAACATAAAAGCCTACAGCCCAGTAGTTGAAGGGCAATCCATGTGATGAGGGCATGTAACTTTCCCTGCAGCATTTTCCCAGTCCCTTTTAAATCAGCTTAATAAACACCTTTGACAAAATCAACACAAGTCAGACGGAATAAACAGATTATTAAAATGTGTTTTGTGCGTCAGTCATGAAGACGCTGAGGTGACAGTAATAGGTTAGACTCTTATCAACAGCCTGATTTTTAGCACTGTTTTAAACATAGTTCAGAGGCTCACATCTGTGCGTGTGTTTTGGGGGTGGGGGTGGGGGCGAGAGTGGGTCAGGGGTCTTGGTAACCTGTCAGGTGTGTTAATCGCTGGTGTAAACAACTATGCAGTCTAATTTTGACTGACACTTTTATGGCAACTTGAAATTTATGCAAATTGCTCATCTCTTCCAAAATGAGGGCAACGTCTGTGCAGGCTCTTCTCGGTCATATCTTAAAGGCAGAGGTGCTCAGGCCTGTTCACCCCAGGAAGGACTCTTGACACATGTACTAACCCATATAGGGAACATGCTAACAATTTATTATGATTAATTTGATAAAGTTTTGGGGATGTGCTCTAGACTGTTTCATCTATTAGACATTGGGCAGGTCTGTGGTTGAAAGACAAAACAAACCTCTACATACATGTACCTGTATGTACCTCACACACCTAAGGTCTCAGGCCTTAAGGCCTCAGCAAGAGAATCGATAGTTTCTGTCATATTTCTTTAGCACCTACACTTTTTAGTATTTTAAAGCTAAATCATGCCTTTCTTGCCATTTTGAAGCTGAATTTAATTCATTTTTTAAATCTGAAAGTAAATCTCACACCTTTTTATTACCTTTTTAAGGCTAAATCACATGCCTTTCTTACCATTTTGAAGCTGAATTTAATTGATTTTTTTTAAATTTTGAAGGTAAATCTCATGCATTTTTTAAAGCATTTTGAAGCTAAAACTTATGCCTTTCTAGCATACCGAAGATAAAACTTGTGCACTTTTTAGCTTTTTGAAGGCAAATCTTATGCTTTTTCAGCATTTTGAAACTAAATCTTATGTCTTCCTTAGCAGTTTGAAGCTAAAAACACAGACTTGCTTTCTATATGCCAGAAAAAGGAAGCTTTTAAGACAGGACACTTTTCCACATCTTTTTTCTCTTTGTCACTTCTTAAACGATAACACAGAACTGAAGGTGTGAGATCAGGATGTAAACAGTCATATTTGTGCCTAAATTGAGTCCACACAACATTTTTAAATTGGTGAGTGAGTGAGTGCTTGGGGTTTAACGTCGTACTTAACAATTTTTCAGTCATATGACGACGAAGGAATCCTTAGGGTGCATGCACGTGTAATGTGCCTCCTTGTTGCAGGACGGATTTCCACCGCTCTTTTATTTAGTGCTGCTTCACTGAGACGACTTACCGAAGGAAAGTAAGCCGCCCCGCCCGAGCAATTATACTGATACGGGTCAACCAGTCGTTGCACTATCCCCTTCATGCTGAACGCTAAACGAGGAAGTTACAACTTCCTCTTTTAAAGTCTTAGGTGTGACTCGATCAAGGATTGATCCTGGATCTACCGGTCCCGAAGCGGACGCTCTACCAACTGTGCTATCCGGGCCGGTTTAAATTGGTGAAAGTACATTGTAAAACAAGTGGTAATGTGGATACTGATGTTTATTCATACATTTCCTTTGTATTTGTCATTGTGGCATTAAATCTCAAACATTTATTATTTACAGGGGAAACTACATAGACGAGAGTGCTCATTACATATCTACATTTCCAACAGAAAAGTCACAGTTATGACTGCACGAAAACACAACTACTGACTTTTTTTTTATTTTTATAAATCTCAATTCTGAGTTTATTTATATTTCTATTGCTTGGACACATTCAAGATATAAATAATCAGGTCTAGGCCATTAATCCAAAGCAGAAATCTATATCTTTAAATCTATTATCTCCCTTGGAATAGTCATATGTTGTCATTTTGTGACTTTAAACTCACAGTAGCTATCCATCAGAAACAAAGATCCCCTCTACTGTGTACACTGAGACAGCAACACTACCAGTTTATAGTCTAATGTGAATTTCATGTATGACCACACGAAAGTGCTATTATTCTCTTCTTGTCACCTAGTACCTCCACAATGCCTGCACACCCTTTTTCTCTGCCATCCTCACCCACAAGTTCAACAGATGAAGCATGATTTTCTAAGGAATGTCTGCTGTCAAGATTTGAACTTGAATTGCCTGATGCTTATTATATCAAGGATACAATTGGTAGGGCAGCTTTCTGGTAATCCACCACAGTGTATTGGGTATGGAGGGGACTGATGTAGTTTATCAGGTGATGTGGACACTCTGCTTGCTCCTCTGTAGTCACTTTGTTTGTCACAATGTTCAGGCCCTTGTAAACCTGGTAACAACATCAGTGAAAGTAAACACATTTCACTTAGAATGGGGCTGTCCCAAATACCCCCACATTTTGGCTACATGTATCATATAGGTAAAAAAGCATCCTTATTGTAAGTACACTAAGTACCTGAAGGCGATAACTTTTTGTAAATATTGAAATGATTGTCAGGAAAATTAAGAAATGACAAGGCCGCCATTTCTCAGGAGGCCCCATTGGAATCCACGGAGCCCATTGAAGGATAGAAGTATGTTATAAAATGTGCTACTTGTGAGAAAGACGAAAACACAGCTACACCTTGCCAGAAACTCGAAATCCTACAGACTTTGAACCTCCATAATGTCTGCTACCTAAGTAGACTTTCTCAGTTGGCCTGGCCAATGAAATGTTTTTGGACCAGTGCTGGCTTCTGTTATGCTCAATTTAATTGTGAAACTGACCGGTAGGTAATGAGGTTAGAGGTTAGGAAAATACAAAGGGTTTTGGGGAATGAACCTGTGTTTGTTAACGATTGTTCCCGTATACAACATTTAATTCGTTAGGCTATACCCATATAGCTCTGTGATGCTGTGATCATGTATACTATCAGAGCCCTGTCTTGTTCCATTAGCTTACCCTGAACACCTCTGTACCTCCCTTGCTGGTTTCAGTATACTACTGCAGGGCACCAAACAATTTGTCTGTCTGTAGTCACAATCGTCTCAGCTATCAATTCCAGGTAGGTGTTCCCACGTGTCACCACTAGTAAACTTACATAAGAATGAAAAACTATTGTGGAAACTGCATGAATTCCGACTCCAACCGCATTAGTGTACTGAAGCCAGCAAGGAAATACAGATGTGTTCAAGATAAGCTTATGGAACAAGACAGGGCTGTGTACGTATACGTAATAGGCACAGCCGTACAGAGCTATACCCGTATCACACAGCATGAACAACTGCCAAAATTACTGCCCGACTACAGCCGAGAAATCTTGGCTGTCATGATTTTTGACCCTGGGACCTACTGTCACAACCTGACAAGAGAGGAAGGGTTGTCAAGATAATGAATGGTCTAAAAATGGTCTCAACATTGTCTGGACTGCCTTTCTAAAAGAAAAAAAATTTAACACCGAAAAAAAAGAAGACTAACAAGCTCTGTAGGCTTGCGACAGCACCACAGACTGCACGCGATATCATTGGGAGGGCGCCAGTTTTCGCTGAGAGGATGAAAGTTTCCTTTTCAGAAGTGTGACATACTGTGACCAATACCTGCATAGAATCGGCACTTATGATCTCCCCATTGAATGTCTTTGCTATCTGGATGGCCAATTTAGATTTCCCGGTGCCTGTCGAACCCAAAACTACCACGACAGGCAGAGACCGCGTGACAGACTGCTTGATAGCTGCCATCATGTTTGAGACGGGTACGTGTAAAATGGGGACTATCAGTATGACACATATATAATACGGAAATCCTTTCGGAGCAAATGAGGTTCTGTTTGTATTCGCATATTCATGCCTCGTTTGATGTGGTATTCTTCCACCTTGATTATTTTTCTGTCAACGTCATTATTTATTCAGATTTATTCAGAGTCTGTGTTGCCCACTAAGAGAACTTTAGAGTTCAAAGATTGTGACGCGACTATATTTTGACAGGTCTATGTTCCAGACACCTGAATTGTTTAGACTGGGAACGAAATGTTGTGAAATGCTGTGTCACAAATTAACCTTACGGATGAGAGTAATGAATGGATGTGTCTCAATATGGGACTTAAACATTCGCCACGCACTGGCTCTGTATATTATCTTAGGATACATACGTAGGCGTTTACTAATAAAACGACAATGCAGAGTAGGCCGACAATGCATACAACTGGCTGAGAACAAATTTAAAAAAAAAAAAAAACCAAACAAAAAAAAAAACAGATCTATAAATATAAAAATAACAGAAAGGAAAATAAATGTATTCCCTACAGACGAAGGCAAGCTAAAAATGCAGACATGGAACTGACATCTTTGATTCTCTATACACAAATAATCATATATGCTATAGGATAAACATCTTCTACAGACTTTTTGCTCTGATGGTCTGATCAAATCTAAACGCTCACCCAGCAAGCTCGACTGAGCATATCCAATAGCTAAACACTTTGAAATTTGAAAGTGAACAACCACATACAGGAAACTATTACCTCACAATTCTGCATGTCAGACTGGTTCACTCTCTCTCACTCTCTCTCTAAGATTTGAAGTCGAAAATGATGGGAGTGAGTGGGTGAGTTTTTGGGGTTTAACGTCGTACTTAACAATTTTTCAGTCATATGATGACGAAGGAATCCTTAGAGTGCATGTCATGTGCCTCCTTGTTGCAGGATGGATTTCCACATCTCTTTTATCTAATTGTGCTTCACTGAGACGCCTCACCAAAGGCATGTAAGCTGCCCCGCCCGAGCCATTATACTGATACGGGTCAACCAGTCGTTGCACTATCCCCTTCATGCTGAACGCCAAGCGAGGGAGTTACAACTTTCTCTTTTAAGGCCTTATGTGTAACTCGACCCAGGATTGACCCTGGATCTACCGCTCCAGAAAAAATGATGGCAACTATGATCGCAATTTGTATATACGTATCAGTACGTATGTATAGGTATGAAGAGGAAAGTGAATATAATGTGCAAAATACCATTTCTATATGTATGTCTGGCATACAGGCCTGCATATAAAGTAATTGTTGTAAGCCTGCTAGAAATAGTATGCACACGTCTGAATGACAGTTTTGCCCACATTTTTTTTTATATATACGTGTATATGCGCAATCTTACACTTCCCTGGCTTGTCTGCGCTCATGTTTTGTTTTTTACGTGGAGATACGTGGAGATTTTTGGCGCTTTATGAGTTGTATAGATACAACTCAACATTTTACCCCCGTTATTTAATTAAGCTAGCGATTTTCGACATTATCCTCCTTGATTTACTGAGCCATATTAACTGTTCATGTAAATAGGAAGATGTGTGCTGCAGGCACATTTACATACAGTACTAGTCTCTTTCACAACGCAGTAACTCACGCATAGCTTCTTTAATTGTAGGGCCTATATAGAGTATACGATCGACACATGTAATGCCCATATACATAGATACAGGATAAATCATATGCATATAGTTCCACCAATCAAAAACTAGAACCCGATTATTTTACCTCCACTCCGAGAGAGTGCTATTTCATGGATTCGAACTCACGCTGGGATATGAGTGCAAAAGCTCATATGATTCACGCTCAGAAGATAATTTAGACCTAGATGCAGTTCCATGTTAACATGAATGGTTTCACTTGAACTATGACATGTACACACAGTGGCCACAATCAGGATTGGCATCTTATATTTTGCTATGGATCATTCACGTATAAGGAGATCGAGTTTGAGTTCAGTGCGCCGTGGTTTTTCTGAATGTCAGGGCTATGTATATTGCGCATTTGTACTTATTTGTTCATATACGGTACACATTTGACGTGTTTAATGTTTTACTCCTTGTACAGTCATATATGCAAATAGGGCGTGCCATGTATAGATTTATATTTATTAATTTGATTGGTGTATTACAACGTGCTCCAGAATATTTCACTAATACGACGGCGGCCAGCATTAATGGTGGAGGAAACCCGCGACCATCCGCAGGTTGCTGCACCCGTATAGGTTTATAGGATGCAGGCTTACTGCTCTTCACTGGCTACTTGACAAAACTACGAGGCTCACTTTTTAAAGCCGCAGTCAAATTAACCAGCGAGAGTTGGAATCGAGCGTGCGACGTCATTGGTCGAAAGCCGACGGATTCGAAGAACAAAGCGTGCCCTATAGTCTTATCCATAATATATAGCCCGGTAGAGATAGTCGGCTGAACCGCTATCTTGGTAATCTTGCATACTATGGTAAGTATATAATTTATTACCTTTGGGTTAATATTACGTGCACGTGCATTGTTTTATTTCAAGTTCATAAATCAAATTTGTCGTTTGTCTTTGCGCATAGTTGCAAATGAATTCAAATTAATTCTGAGAGAATATGTAATTCTTGACAATATGTACGGTAACTTCTCATGCCTGCATGTATAAAAGTTGCACAGAAAAGGGCAAGTCATTTATAAATAGGTCGAATGGCCTGCTCTCGTCTTCTCACGCCGTCTACGTCCATAGAACGTTCCCTTGATACGATCTTGACCCAATTTGTAATTCCCACAATCGAGATATGTAACAATCGTTTGAAGCATTGTCAGTGATGACTTTCAACCCACCCGTAAGTATTTCATGCTAGTATCATTATATAGTACGTCAAAAGGTTGGAAAGTAGGGTGGAATGAACTCAAGGGTCCACTCACGACCCAATTGTCTATTCTTGGATCAGAAAGTCTCGAAGCTTATACAAGGACGGCGATTGTGGATGTCCGCCAACTTAGCCAAGTTATTTCTCATCCCCCCTTTTTTCCCTTCTTACGTCAACCGTACATCACGTCTGTCAGAACAAGTGTGAATGCCCGAAAGCAGCTCATACACGCAGATTGACGTCGTCGAGAGGCGGGGCTTTCTCCTAGTACATATGCATGATGCCGAGAGATTGGAAGCTGACAAGTAAACATTCCTTTCCTATGCTGTAATTTCCCGCCAAATTTTGACAGCTTTGTCCCGAGTGCAAGCCCTAGCCTTGAGGGATTACCGGTTTTGCATTTCTGATGTGCAAGTCATGCTAATGCGAACTTAAGTTTATTCTTTGTAAAGCAGTATACGATAAATCTCCCCTTATTTTTTTTGGTTAGTGTTTTACATGTAACATCCTACACTTGATAAGAACATTTTAGGTTTGTAATTTTACAGTACCAGTAAATTTTATTGTCAACGCCAGTGTGGAACTTGGGAGGGAATCCATGTGATGGTATTTCACACATATTTCAGCATCTGCATTTTCACCAACATCCCCATATTTAAGCATGTATGTAACAGCCATTTCTTAAACGGTTAAATTCAATTATTCTTTATCAACTAATCTTAACACACATATATACAAGACAACCCAATGACCATGAAGGACAAACCACAACTACCAAAGGTTATATTAAAGAATTCTTTTTTCAATGTTTTATTCTTTTCTATCAAAAATCTGAAATATGAAAGAATATACCGCAACATAATGTTAATATGTTCAACAGAAACTGGCAGTACTTGCTATGGGGAACCTAACAGAGCCCATACATCTATATAATAAATACGATACTGAAAATAAATGATAAATGGGTGTATTGAACAGCTAATTTGGCTTTGAAAAGCCAGGTCAAAGCGGGTGTCAAAATGTCTGGCTCTATTAGTACAGATGTGCTTTCCAAAACATCTGTAGTCAGAGGCCAGTTATGGTGATAAATGCATAGATATGTACACTCACAGGAACAGACCCTCAACAGGAGGCAAAAATGGAATTACATGCTCACAGCAAGCCATTCAAAATACAACAATGGTTTTCCAACACGAACATCAAATGTACACAGTACATGGTTTCATATGACTCATGAAAGAAGTCGTACTTTCGTATAACCAGCAACAAAATGTGCTCTCTGAGAAAGAAGACTTTTACACAAATGCCATCATAATGATAGATAAAATAAATGCTCAGCAAAGTGAATAATTGAGAAAAGCATAGTCTTACCATCAATTTAGCTTCTCTTTGCATCGGTAAAGCTCAACCTTAATAACAGTCTGTACTTTCTAGGTCACAACTAATCAGTCATAACTCTAATTTGTTTACATTTTTTCAACATGATTAACTATTTACTTGTCATCAGTAATTTCCCCCCAAGTAAAATGAACAAAACAGAACAAGTTCAACACAGCCTATAAAATCTACAAACCTGATCCCTGATAAATTTTCACATGTATCAATCAACAAAATAAAGATATACACTTCATATCTTGAAAATCTTTAAAACATTTAATACTTACACACCAGTTCTGGTTAAGGGAACCATGTCTTATCGCTTCTGCACATGAATATTTACCAACCTGGTCTATATTGGTTCACAGTGTAAGTAGGACGCATTCAAGCCATCAACAGCTTGCATACACTTCACTCTGTGACATTGCTCAATTCTTAGTCTAGACCAGGTAGCTTTGTTTTTTCTTTTTTTCTAACTTTGGTTCACCTAAACCCGAAATGTACTTATTCTAAAAGTCACAGCCACTGTTTGTCATAAGAAAAAAAAAAGTAAGATGTTACACAAGAACTATTCTTCTTGCAAACTCAAAATGTTAAGTAAGCTGTTTCTTAAATGCATTAAAACTAGTAAAAAAGATGAATCTTTTAACAGCAAGAAAAGGGAAAACAACCAAAAACTTTTAAATGCTTGATGATAAAGAGTTCCAGTTAAATCAATGCGAGCAGCGAAGTGCCATACAGTTTATGTTAGCACTAATACCTAAGTACGGCATATATGAAATTGCACAAAAAAAAAAAAAAAAAAAAAAAAAAAAAAAAAAAAAAAAAACACCATTAACAACAACCACTTCTGTTCAATAATGGAAATATATACCTCTGAAAAATGAAAATCAAAACGAGTTCACAACATAATGAAACAATCAGTCAGTCCTTTTAGTGGTAAAACCCCTACCACTTGTGGTAAGCTGGGTAGCAAGGCATGGTAATAATGGTAAGCAAGTTTCACACTGTGCCCGCTTCACACCTCTCCGTTTCGCAATGATAATCACATGAACACAATGGGCACGACGACAGGTAATCTAGAAAGCTTTTCAACACTGTAGTAATTGCAGCTTTCGTTTAAGCTGCTCATTTCGCTGTCTCTGTTTTTCCAATTCTGTCAACATGCGATTTTGCTTTGTAGTCAATTCATGAATGTGGTCTGTGGCTTTTTTCAGTATAACCACTTTTGGTGCCCTTTCCTGTTGCATGAGCTCTGGAACTGTGTCTCTTAATTTGAAGAAGCTGTATTTCAAGTCATTCCTTCGTTTCCTTTCGAGAACATTGTGCTGTGTTCGCTTACCACAACCCTCACCTTCCGAGTCTGAACCTAGCCTACTGCTACAACTGCTACTCGAACTGCTACTCGAACTGCTGTACTCTGTCTTGTAGGTACGACCATTGCCACAGGCCTTCAGTTTTTGAGCTACTTTTTTGAGTTCTGCTGGAGTCGTGAGGTGCCGTTTCATTTTTTTGGAAGCAGTTGGTCGAATAGATTGTGGAGAATTTGGCATGGACAGTGACACTGAAGTCCTCTTAAGATATGAACTGTGACCATGCACTGGAGAACTTGTGCCTGAGCGACTGCTACTGAAACCCTTGCCTGCGGGAATCTGCTTGCTGTATGTGTGACAGGCATGCACTGCAGGCAACAACAAGCTGGCAGCCTGAAGTTCCGATTTTTTTACCACTTTCTCCGCCACGCGAGACACAAGTGCAGCTTTCCGCCTAGTGGGTAACTGTGTTTTGTGTATCTTCTCCACGTTCACCACGTCAATTTCTTCCTCTTCGTCTTCTTCGTTACCTGTAGGTAAAATCCAGAGGTAAATCGATTAATAAATACATCAAGGTTAACAACTGAACTAAGCCTGAAATAACATGAATCAAACAGCAAAAATGTTTTTCTTAGCATACTGAAAATACATCAAACGAGTCAGGCAAGGGACGAAAACTTTCGAGAAGCGACGGATCAGCTTGCCGAACTGTAGGTCTGACAAGCCCGCAAGTGTGTCCCGGAGTTCGGCGAAAACCCGAGAGCTATCGTCTCCCACACTGTCAATTTACTGTCCCGTCTGTCGAAGGTTGCTCAGTTGTGGCAAGCTGCCAAATTTTGTTCAATCAATAATCCAATTCCCGCCACTTGCTCTCGTGTACTATTTTCTCCCTCACGTGGGTTCATTCCTGACCACGTTTCGCAAGGGCGGTCCTGAATGGTGAAATTTGGCCTACATATAATAAAATGAGCCGAGAGATTATATGGCATATGACACCGCTGGCCTTCAGTCTGCACACGCAGACACCGGTAACATAAACGTGGGGAGACGGAAACCGGCATACTGGATGAAGGAAGTGTTATTAAGACAATATCATTCAGCATGAAGTCTATAAATGTACAAACCGCCATGTCATTTACGAATTATAAGTTATGTAGAATTTACCTTTAATACTTGTTTTAGGTCGAGACTTACCCGAATCTGAGGGAGTATCAATTTCCAGATATTCCCGGGTCATATTTATCGGGTAGGGGAAAACCGCTGCCGGATCCACACATTCCGTTGATATGTCGCCGGGCACAGAATTTTCTGACACACAATGCTTTCTCGGGGCACAATTTGTAGATCCAGGAATTCCAATTTTCTCCGATTTTTTCTGTTCAGCACATGCCTCGCCATCTATATGATGTGCACTGAGTCCTGACCACATACAGTCCTGTATCAGCTTAGAGTTAAGTCCACTAGCACCGGTCAAAGTGGGTGGGGTTTCAGGGAAGGTTAACGGTTTGGGGAATGCTGGCAGCAGATCCTGGGCTAGCTCAGCCTTCAAATCCTCGCTGATAAGAGGTTGTAGATGTAACCTTTCTGCTTCATTGTCCAACAGAGAACAGGGAAGATCATCGAGGGCCTCTCGATTCGGCGATCGAGGTGGGGTCGGCAACAGTTCAAATTTATCCCAAATATCTTCGTTCGGCATCGGAGCTCTAGTGACGTAAAACTCCTCATCCGTCTCGTGCTCGAAGAAACACGGCTGGAAAGAGTCACATTCCTCTGGCCGATGGAACAAGTGATTTCTTGAAGTTGCCATGTTTAAACTGAAATAAGAAAGAACACAAATTGAAGCTGGTTAAGTAACCAAAGCGATGTCCAGATGTTCAACATTTTACAGTCATAAAGTAACGCCTGATTAAATTAAAACTCTGACACATTCCTATGTTTCGCTCCATACCTAACATGTTTGTGCCTTGTCAACAATGCTCTAAAACACATACCACAGAGCAAAATAATTGAGGGCC
This sequence comes from Liolophura sinensis, assembly GCF_032854445.1. Lineage (NCBI taxonomy): Eukaryota > Metazoa > Mollusca > Polyplacophora > Chitonida > Chitonidae > Liolophura > Liolophura sinensis. Next base: position 26,246,989 of record NC_088301.1, on the reverse strand, counting down.
AAGAAAATGTCTAGAATAGTATATCCACATCATTTTGAGACGCCTGGACTTTAAGAGATAGAAAAAAAACTGGTGAAACATGACTATTGGTGCCGGGTGAACTAAACCCATGTGAAAAGCCAGGCTTGCCTGTCAAGCCCGTGTACACGACTGTCAGTTACACACAGTAGTTCAGACAACCAGAGATCACAAGATGTAATCGGCCAAGAACTACTGTACGTATTCGGTACATACCTGGACAAAGTGATAACTTTTCTGTGTGCTGGAGACACAACGGCTTCGCTCCGATCGAGTCGACCCGAATCACTTCGCGATTAGCTCTAGCATTTGCTTCATAAACCCCAAGTCTGGCGACTCACTGATATCGCTCCGCCCCTTTGACCTTCCTACAAGGCCGCATTTACACACCTTAGTTGTGAAAACTTTTGGCGATCAATAACGATATTATAAGACGCAAATACTCCAGCCAATCAATTAATAGCACAAAACATGACCGGTCAAGACAGAAATTAGGAGTAGTTCTTCGTTACATGCAGGGTTTTACATTCTGTCGCGCAAGAATGTAGGTAAACCGGCCTACAGGGCGCGAAAATTAGGGGCGTGTTTAAAGCTCCGCCCTCGACTTAACGACCAATGGGACTTACAATCAGGTGTAATGACATTTTAACTGATTCGTTGAGTGGCCTTCCGTAAATAAAAGACCGCGTGTTGCGTACTACATGAAAACGTGGAGCATTTGAGCTAACAACCATATAAGAGTTTGGAATATAACAGCGTAAATTCACAGGTTATTTGGTACGTAAAAGACAGTTTTAGTCAAGTACCATTAATTCCGTCTGTTCATTGTGGTTGTCTGATTTTCTACTATATAATAATAATTTTACCCGAGTAAAACACGTTTGATACTATGCCGGGTACCGTCAGTAGGACATACTTCAGGTATCGTTTCAAAAAAGAAAGAAAAGAAACTGACTAAATAAACTCACTAGCTTCCGTTGATGCTCTTGAATTGTTCTTAGCCATAGATTTCGGCGGTGTAAAAGAAGCAAGAATTTGTTCTTGGTATTTACTAATCCTACTTTACTTTACTTAAAAATGGACGAGTTACATGTAGTTTTTGATATTTTACCAAAGGGCTTGCACCTAACGGGATGACTTGATGTGGTGCATTGATGTGTAGAAGACAATCAAAATGAATGAAAATGGCTTAACACCACTTCGGCAATATTGCAGCAATACCGTGGGGGTAAAAAAACATGAAATCGCATTTTCTCTTTCATTAATGCTCGTATGATGAATTTAAGCGTAACGACGGTGGCAGCAATTACGTATATGTCGGAATCGTTCATTGCATTTGCTATGATAAATTACCGGCTAATATAAAATACATTATATATATTACCTGGTGCTTTTATTTACCTGTTGTGTAATCCGAGAACAAAGAAAGCCGTTCATTAGTGTACATATTAGTACCAGTGTGAAGGGCGTGACGAAAAATTGCACTTAACGACCCTTTCACCCCCACCCCTTCACTCTAGGACACATCCCACCCCACCCGGCTTCCACCCCCACTGAATGCCACAACCTGCTTTTTAGGCAGACTCGAGCTTAAAATTCGTATGATTGCACTGAGCACTGAAAACATTGTTGCACGCATTGTTGCAGAAACATTGAGTAGCCATGCTGACTGCAACAAAAGCTAGTAAATAGCACCAGTGAGAATGCATACAGCAATAGGAGACGATATACACTATAATTGTTCATTCCTTTGTGCGTTTAGGGTGCTTAAGACGAATACGGGTAGAATCGCACCGTAAGAAGCTACTTTGCGTCAACTTGACTGTAATGTAGGTCAACCATCAGCTGTGCGTCTAGTGGGCGTGTCGCTCGACTGAATGAGCTTGGTGCTGGTCTTACTAGCAGCAAGCATACATTATCGGACGGTGTCTTCGTTTTAATGTAGCATAACATGAAGAACAAACATTTGACTCGCTCTCATCTGTATTCATAAATTCTGCTCAATTTATTGCACACCATAGATTTTGAATCCCAAAACCCCACATGGCAATGAAAGACCTTCAAAATTAACGCTTTACACTAACAAAAAATAAATAATAATTAAAAAAAAAAACAGGTGAATAAGTGTACAGAAGGCATCTATCTAATCGCTTTTTATAGTGTAGTACCATTTACAAGTCACTATAAATCAACCACGTTACACTCGGCGATGTCCAAGTGACCACAATATACCGCGTTCATAACCCCTAGGCTTACAATCGACAGTGTAGTCGTGGCATTCTACATGTACATGTGTAATACGGCCTTATGCAAACCCAGCCCACCACCACCCCCATCCCACCCCATCGGACTGTGTTGCATTTTACAACATTTGTTTCAGTTTTTTGTAGCATTGTCGCACTATCTGAATGAGATTTCTGCCTCAGTCTCACCCCCTCCCCCTTTCCGTTACTGTGCCCATGCGAGCCCTTTCAAGACGTAAAGGTGATAATATTCTATAAGGTTTGAGCTCGGGTTATCCAGTGAAATGTCCAGTAATATTCGGTCCGTGATTGTCTGTTTTTGGCCTTCGGATCGGTAGATTTTCGTAAGCTCGATCTATATCATCAAGATCGATTGTGGATCAATGGCTTGGGAAGACTTCACTACGTCTGACAAGAAGAGTTAATAGCGCTTTGTTGTAAGATGGAGACTGTTTCAAACCTCTTCGGTATAACTGACATCACTCGTAGATTTTGCGTGATGACCGCTATCCCGACAGGTGACGTGACACAAGGCCCTGGTTCGGCATTTCGCCGAGCTGGTAGTTATGTTAACTCTTACACGCACGGGCCGGTTAGCTCGATGTCAACACAGCTCGTTCTCTTCTTACCGCTGGCCCCAGGGCCACGAGCCGTTATATTACGTGGCATTTTCTCGTACCTGACTGACACTCAAACGTGACCTGTCAATTGGAAGTGGAGAAAAATGTCCCGTGAAGGCAGGCGAATGGGGTAAAGCAAATACGGTCGTTGTGTCAGCGTCACACGCGGCCGGGCACCGCGACCGATGACCGGGTTCGAAACGCGTGCACAGTTAATGAACTTTATGGAGGACAATATGCGTGAACGAAACACACCATTCTATACATGATATCTCTTTTGGCTTTTGATTTTCATGAAAAGAAATCGTCTTTAAAAAAAAAAAAAAATGAAAACTAGTACAATAACCGAAATCTGCGTCAAGTGAAATGCCCACAGCAGCTCTACGTATTTAAGTATTATTCTTACTTTACACTTTTGGCGTATGAATTCAGATATGAAGTTCAACCACTTAAAGATGCAGATTACTCGTTCTTTTGTACCGTGTATAGGTACAGATAACGACCTATATCACTTCAGGTCCCATCATATACCTGTCCGATAAAGATTATGTCCGGTTCCAAGTAAATGGAAAACATTCCATAAAATGTTGTCAACTTTTTTTCTTTGTTTAGGGGGTTGGGGTGGGGAGGGGGTAAGTATATGTTCATTCAGCGTGTGCTTATCAGAGAGGTGCAGAACACATGCAGCCATATAGCTATATTTATTTTTTTATTTGACTTTATTGGTGTTTTACGCCGTACTCAAGAATATTTCACTTATACGACAGCGGCTAGCATTATGGTGGGAGGAAACCGGGCAGAGCCCGGCGGAAACCAACGACCATCCGCAGGTTGCTGGGAGGCCTCCCAATGTATGGCCATGCAGCTATAACACTGATTGAAGATTATGCATATGATAATATGATATGATGCCTCGATATAAATAATACATAAACTTACTATATTTTCAGTTTGTTATCTTTTATACCTGCTGACATTTATATTTCTATATACCCTGTGGATGTAAATTTATTTTACAAATTCATTTTATCAATCATTTTATTGTGGACCAGTCTTTCTTTTACATCGTTATAAAGTGAGACGTGATGCTAATGAGGAATTCAGTCGTCGTAGAGGTTATTTCCTCCTTCCTGGAATATTTTAAGCGAATATTCCAGGAAAGAAAACAACTACTATACAGTCTAGATCGTCAGACAAATGAATTAAAACGAAGCTTCTTAATAGTTAAGCCACCGGTTTTCCAGTGATACTGTATGAATAACGGTATAGTCTATGTGCATTCCTTCTTTTTTGCCAGAACGTCATGTTCTGAAATTATCAATAAGATTTTGATGTATGTGAACATATGTTTCTTCTCCTAATGTTATTTGTATTTTAATAATCAGCCTGTGATAACCCTTTCCAAGGTGCTCCCCGTCATCGCGTCATTGACTCAGCCAGATCTCTATACCTTACATCCGGCAACCAATGTTTTTACGTAATCACGCCTTAGCTGTCCCCGAAAACAATGACAGATACACAGCCCGTTAAATCAAAAACGGCGAGTCCGTGCACGTGTGAACTACACGTGTATATGGTTATGTCCTACTTTGAGAATAAGCGTGTTCGAAAGTGTAAGGATGAAACAGTTGAGTATCTAACCCTACATCCGCATTGTGAAGACAAATTTTGACAGAGCTTTTGTTTTTTTCGTTTTCCTAAGCTCACATCCTGTTCATCGTTGTCAGTGTAACACATTGTATTGTATTCCAAGGCAAGCCCCTGGAACGTGTGTATACCTATTAGTACACATGTATGTCACACACATATTTTTACGTCATTTTCAGTTTAGAAAGTTAAATTTATGATCCGGTATATAATTATCTCAAAATTGCTAATATGCTGTAAGAGACAGTTGGGACGGTAGTCTCATTGTAATATTATATAGGCCAAGTGTTCCATATATGACGTACTTTCCACCCATAACTTCTTATGGACGGCTAGTCCTTCCGAGTGGATGGAACTATTGTCCGTACGAGTACTGATATATATGGGTCGGACAATGGTGTTTTTGTATACAACCGCTCGACGATGCATGTTCGTTTGATCTTTCGCACAATCTTACGTTCGCTCGTGTATCTGTACGTCACATGTGGGAATGCCCGTCAGTAGCTGCCAAAGGTGGGTGGTTTAGATCGGGCACTCTGGTTTCGTCCACTCGTCTGATACAAGATTGAATGAAAAGTACTTAAAGAGTTCAAGAGATATCATGTATTTGCTAGTCTGTCACAAGAAATAACCAAATGACGTGAACAAATTGACTAGGCCAGCGAAAATTAAATTAATATAATGTTCTACCGATGACTAAGCACATGTGGTGTCAGCTGGGGAAACCTGGCCACAAGAAATGAGCGTATAGATGGATTGGCGACGATAAACAATATACCCCCCCCCCCTCCCTGAAATTTTGGTCGCTTGGCAAAGATACGGACATCATGTATTCCTTCCAATGTATCTATTAGAGATAAACCTGTAACTAAACAAAGAATGCATGTAAGGTGCAATGTAAATTAGTTAAAGATGACTGAGCATGTTGTCTAACTCCTAATCCATACTTAATTGAAACGAAAAAAAAAAAAGAAAAAAAGAAGAAGAAACAGAAAAGAATACAGACTCAAAGCTGGAAAGAATTCAAAGCTCTTTGATCGGAAAAACACGCCGCACGTTTTACTCTTTTTTTTAAAACGGTTGGACAGGTGGAAAATTCACATGTCTTTTCAAGCAATCACAAAGTTAGAGGGCAATTGCACTTTCGTCAAGATCACCAGATTTACGTAGCGCGTACATTCTTTCACGCGTGGTTTTAACGCAATTTCAGCTTCAGCGCAACGTAAGTATAGTCTGTATATTGTTTCACACACTTACTTCTTGATTCCGAGCCTTGAAAATGTCTAATATAGATGAAACATTTATTTCACGAGATTTTAATACAGATGAATGGAAAATATTACGTATACATATATGCATGTAAAACCTACAGAAAAGAATGCATATGATTGAGAATTTCATTTTGTAACTTTTCTGCACAGTGTCAACAAGCATGCGTCGAATATAAGAGGTAGTGAAAAGGGGCAAAAAAACGGGACATTGTCTTCTTTGTTTTATGGTTTAATGGGGTGCTCGATTTCGGCAATACAAATGCTAAATTTGTAGAGCTGCGCATGTCACGCACTTGGGGACTTATACTGCACTCCATACCTGCACAGTGAAACGGGTAGGCTTTTCTTGATCAACAGACATGCTGTGAATGTCTCTCTTGCCTGAATGCTGACAAGTTTGACTTATGCATCTAGAGACATCCAAATAATTAAAAGTACAGATGATGTAAGAACCAATACCTTAACGGTTTGAAAATAGTTTTATCTTCATACATATCCAGAGAGCGTACTACTTTCCATCGTTCGCAAATTGGTGAACTGGGTCTCCATAAAACTTCATGCAACTCCACACGAACGCAATGCTGCTTTGTGATTGGGCTTAAATCGACTTGGTCAATTTGCATATACGTTACATGGCTCTCAATTTCTCCGCACCACGTAAATGGAGAAGAAGATATTTGGGTATCCAGTCCCACATTGTTCTATATTTTATGATGTACTGTTTCCAAATATATATATATATATATATATTATATATATATAATATATATATATATATATATATATCAACTTTCTACATTCTGTTATATTCCAATTGCAGTTTCAAACGTCATGTTATTTTCAAGGAACATGTATGTAACGGTGGAAATCCGTCCTGCAAGGAGGCACATTACACGTACATGCACCCTAAGGACTCGTTCGTCGTCATATAACTGAAAAAATTGTAAAGTACGACGTTAAACCCCACTCACTCACTCACTCTTCCCCCTGTGTGTTTCGTGATGTATCTTCAAGGCGAGCTAAAACTTGTATATTTCACTTAACAATGAAATGCAGTTTGACACCCGTGTTTGTATATATAGGGTTGTGTGAAGTATAACTGTGTTAGACTGTAGTCTTTACAGCTGTAAACTATATCGAGTGTCACTCATACATTTGCTTCGACCCCTCTTCAACAGGTAGCAAAACAAGACTTAGGCCTGGAAATTGAACAGGTGGTGACTGAGAGACAGGGTTGACGGGAAGTTCCCCCTCATTTTCCAGGCGGGCTTGAATTAACCTAAAACCCTCGCTCTGTTTTTATTGACTCGCTCTATATTGCTTGTTATACAGACTCTTGAGAATTGTCACCCGATATAGAGAGACAGCTGGACAGTTTGTAGATAATCACTCAGGTCGTCTGGAGGTTACACTGAAAATACAAACCTCATGAGGATACGGAAAATACAAAAAAAAAAAATCATAATAATAATACAAAAGATGTGGAAGTTCATGCCTGAATAGGTTAATTCTGGATTTCATGTAAAACAAGCGCATACCTTTGTTATACCGTTATATTTGTTCAGGATACACACTACACGCCTAAAAACACACACACACACACACATCATCGATCAAGATCAGTGACTACAAGCCACAGGTGTATGTTTCATTAAGGTCATGAGGCTGCAAAGATCGCGAACTCTTGACAATGAGGTCGTAAGTTCGAATCCATTCAGTGCTGTGTATCGCGGCTGCATGGACTTTGTCAAATACGCTAAACCTGGCAACATCTCCCAATTTAACCGGCAGATGAGTGATTGAGTTTAACGTCGTACGACAACAATTTTTCAGTCATATTCCCAGTATTCCCAGTCTCACCGCATGGTGCGCTACCGGGCCAAAACAGTCTTTCCATCAGATGTTTGTGATGATGAAGTTGCTAAAATATATTGAAGTTCTAATGTTGTGTCGGTATAGTCCACTTATACATCGAGTCTGCTTGTATTTTTGCAAATGTATATTTATAAGGGAAGACGAGAACTTGCACATGTATTTATATGTATATACATGTAGCCTGTTCGGATGTTATATATATTATATATATACACACTACATGTCAATGTAAACTCACCCAAGCAGGCAAGATACGGCGGGTCAGAGAGTGAAACTTACACATGGCATATATGGAAACAGTTTGGAATTGGTCAAAAAACCCGGATCCGAAACCTTTACAGTCGAACACAAAAAGGAAGAAAATGAGGTGTTTATTATCAGTACAATATTATGTGGACTGAAAAATATCGCCTTTACAAATAAATAAGAAGGACAGAACGTTTTTAAAAGGCGAGTCCTATTCATACATATACGAGTCATTTATATGCCATTGTGTGTCATGTACATGGAGGACGAACACAGATGAAACTGCTTCAAGTATCACAGGCCCCAGTCTTGTTATCAGATATAAACTAGTAACGAAATGTAGCCTATATAGCTCTTGAAAACCAATGCACTTGGCTATTCCTTGCCCTTATTTCGAAAGAAAACGTAGCCGGACAAAAGATCACTTTCAAGAAATGTTTGCTGAATTAATGTCTTCCCGGATGTAGAAGTACAGAATTGTGATGTGTACTGAATAGACAGGCGTTATATATGCAGACTCGAAGTGCTAAATCCTGTATGTATATAGTGTATGCATATAAGTACATGTATGTCAATCCAGTAATACGCATGTACTCATCTACACGCAATGGCAACTCACATCACTTCTGTATATAACGATAGGCATAACTATAGATTAAACGTAATCGTTCATCTTTCTCATTATTACGCTATCAATTTAATAATCCCATATTCATCAGATTGCTTTCGACGTTCGCATCAATTTAAAAACACAATAACCGTTATTGTATTGTGCTGTGATTTACCATCATATGTATTTATACATATGCATATATTATTCGCTTTCGTATTCTTATTTATATGACACTTACTAGTGAAAAATTCCCCCCCCCCCCCACCAAGTTTACGGTAAGTGACTAACGAACGTATAATCCCCATAGTGGCGGAGAGCAAGTCGTCTTCACTGTACTTCATGTACGCCCACACTGCAGCGTTGTCCGGTACAACAGTTGATGAGTTATCTCACGTTCAATCAAGACTCTACTCATATACCACTGCATGGTTGTCAGCATTATATAGCCATTAACGAATACAGCAAAAGAAGCCACACATTACAACAGGCCTAAATTCGAAGTAGCTACGCCATCCCGCGAAAATCGATGTCGTCTGGCATTCAGGGCCCGTGATAAATGAATCACCCATGTTAAGAGATAGGATGTCAAAACTGTGCGCGACAGACCGACCGACAGGCAGACAGACTTGAATCCGAATCGAGCCTCTGCACTTGTGAGCTACTTCTCTCAGTAGGTCATCAGTTGGAACAGTAATTTTCTGATATATCCTAATTCTTACTATTCTCAGGCATACCTCAATCAATCGGAGTGCATGTCGGGAAGATTCTGAGGTTATAAATCTTGTGTCAATGACTAGGAAAAAAGTTTGATTTATGTTGATTACAGGTGAATACAATTGATCAATGCACCTCTAATCATGCAATTTAAGATTTACCTGGACAATCAGATGGACAGGTGCACGTTTATGCAAAAATACATGCATCACATCTGAGCTGATACAGTATTTCAGTTATAAGACGCGTCTGTGGTGATCGCATCACAGACCGAGTGACATTTGGAACCATATAAAAAGCTTCAGGTATGTCGATAAGATATGTAAATTCAGATAAAATGCCCGTTTTATCGAGAGCTTTGGATTGTAAATTCTATTCATTAATAGCTAAAACTGATAATTCGTTTTCAGTGGTGCATATATATATATATATATATATATATATATATATATATATATATATATATATATATATATTTATATATATATCCGGTAAGCTGATATTGACCATTGTATTCATATATGCATGTATATATGTAGGTATGTATACTGGTGGCTATTTGATCAGGGTGGTCTTGATCTAGTGGCGGATGACCGGACGGGTCGGAGTGTCTTAAGATGTTATTATGTACATAAGTAGGCTTGGGCAGCCGGGGTCATCCATTGTTGCAGTCCATACAGGCTTATATCTCCATACAGCTGGGACAAGCTCATCCCATTTACCCACACAGACACGGATGTGCCCTGCTAAATACTTACCTGAGCAAGACGGAGGCAGGTGGCTTGGTGAAAAAAAAAAAAACAAAAAAAAAAAAAAAAACGCCGATCTTTAGGCCACACACAATTGTTAAAAGTTATCAGTGAATGAATGAGAGGGGGCACTATTACCGAGGCTCTATTGTCAGTGGCATACCGTTTTTAAATGAAAAAAAATTCGAGCGCCTTAGCCAGGGGAAATTATAGTGTGCAAGATATATAAGGTGGTAGAATAAAAATGCTTTATTGGGAGTGAAAGGTTCCTTTTGTAGGTCACGTCATTGTGAGGAAAGAAAACTGCTCTATTGAAAGTGACTTGTAAAGGCTAGAGGGGAATTTACTTGCAGTCCCTGATCTTTTGTCAGGTTTTGAACTGAAGACGTGTGCACTGATTGGGTCTGTACCATATAATGATAGGCCTGTCTGGGCTAGATACATATATAGTTACTGTCATATTGGACTGGTCTGTTGTTGGATAAGGGTAGCTCTTGTGGTCGCCATGAAAGGTTGTTTTGCTGCTCACGGGTGGGTAGTCAGTCCCCTTCCCCTGCACACGCAAGACACGCGACCACAAAAAAAAAAAAACACTTTGTCCTACTTCGCCGAGTTTCACTACAGAAGACCATTTTATAGCTATGATTATCTAGGTTTAGTATAGGCACTAGGCAGCTGCTGGAGAATGAATGAGGTTTAGATAGAAAACCGACAGGTGCTGGCTTTTACAGAGACCTTACTTTACAACAACAAACAGGTGGGAGACAAGATAAACCTTCACTTCAATAATTTAGGGTCAAATGAGAGGTGTTTGGAAGGATACACAAAACTTCATATTGTTTTCACTCATTATTATACGAGTCGAATCACAGCCGGTGAGATGTATATTGGCGCACAACCAACCACAGCTACATTATTAATTCTTGGAGAATTAGAAAGGCTATTTAACGGAGTGCAGAAGAAAATATTCGTCGGGTGTTTTTATTAACTATAACTGAAAGATCTCTCATGCATATATTTCGATGACGTACCATTTATGCTCTTCTAAAAAGAGCCATCACCCTGTTTTGTTCTACATGAAGCTGGTCCAAATTTATAATCAAAACCAGTTGACGGTGTGTAATTCTCTTGTAAGTAAACATGGACAATCTAAAAAATCTCTGACACTCAGCTTCATGCTTGTGTGTAATTCCGCTTAACCTGGGTCTAGAGGCTGCGTATTCATCCTATTGAATTAGACCGCCACTTTGATACATGAACAGTTGCAATCAAAGCGCAACTGAAATATTATTATTAACAACTTTTATACTAGCGCGGTACACGATAAGAATACTGATTTCACTCATTCACTTTGAACATACCTTGCGTCTTCCCAACTTCATTGAAAGCTAGTGGCTGCTTCTCATTGCATGATTACGTCCTGATTTCATGCTTTGTATATTTTTTTTAGTTCTTCAGTGGTTTGTGTTAAACGTCGTTTTGGGAATTGGCCCTGCGATTATTGACTTTGAGCGTCCATATTGGTTGACAGTTGGTACACGATTATCTGTTTTGACGCATAGATTCTGAAACATTCCAAAGATTAGTAATGGACTCTTGAATTTGGTTATCAACTCAGAAGATGCGAGTCTTTAGAGACTTAATTGTAAGCAAATAACTTAAGTTGAGATCAGTATATTTGACAGTCATTATAGGTTAAAATGGCAATACTTTATATGCCCATAAGTGAGTGCGTGAGTGCTCGGGGTTTAACGTCGTTATTAACAATTTTAAGTCATATGGACGACGAGGGAATCCTTGGAGTGTATCTAAATGTATGCCTTTCAGAACCTGACATAGATGACCACTGTATCCAAATCAGACTATCACATGCTCTGCCTACTCTTTCATGTTAAAAACATATAGTTATGACGTGCAACTCGAGCCGGGGACTCTGTGGCCGAGGTGACTTAGCGCACCAGCGCAGCGTAATGACCCATGCAGGGGCTCCTCACCAATGCGGTCGGTTCGAGTACGGGCCTAAAACAGCAATCAAACAAATACGTAAGTTGTATACGTAAGTTCGTATAACGGAAGACTCTCTGAGATTCCAAATCCAAAAGGGGATTTTCAAACAAAGTAATGATAACTCATCATCACATTGAGTTTATAGTACTAAAATTTGCACAAGTATAGTAACTATAGTAACACCTAAACACTCAGCCCCTAAATACATACTACCTCATGCATTTGTAGCGTAAAGGTCTCGTTTGAAAACAAAAATGTGCAAGGTAATCTCATACAGTTTTAACTTCAGTCTGCACTTACGGGAAATGATACTGTCGAATGCACATTGCTCAGATATTCCCCGCGGGGACATGTTGTCAAAATCAAAATTAGGGGTTTTACTCATTTTGCCCTAGAAATTCGAGCTTGGCGTCACTTTTTGATGTCCCGCACGCCAATCCTGTAGCCATCGGCTTTGTGGTACCAAGCTAGTTGTCTGACCGTTGGACTCTGGGTGGACAACATCCGCAACCAAAGGTCCATGCGATTGCAGACCTGGTCGAGAGCCTGTGTTTGAGAGACAGTCGTTAAGTATTTACTCTTATGTGTGATCACAGATCCTAGTCCGGGTCACAGGCTCTAACCTCACTCCTGTTTGTGTGCATTGTAATGCATCTATGGTTGACAATATTTGTTCTATCGATTGAAGCATGTGCCAAACCTCAGAGCTTAGAAGAGTTGTTCCGGACCTTGTCCATTGGCCGGCTAAGGACACGGGCTTGAGGCGCCCGGTCAAGGCTGACACCGGACGATATGTGTTTCCATCTTCTCCACCCCCTGGGGTCAGGGAAGATTCTCGTTATAAAATGGGCTAAGCAATGATGTACATGTCTTAGAGCATATACGTTTGTTTACTTTGCTGTGAAAGAAAGACATGCAATATTGCATGAGGTTGCTGTTGGGTTTGTATACATCCTCCGTGTCTGGTACAGGCGCGTCCTGAATGAGAGTTGGAGGAGAAGGAGGGAAGCTTTCCTGGGAGAGACGGATGTGTATAGATGGAGCATAGCAGTAGGTACAGTCGGAAACTCTAAGGTTAAATGCTCCTGAAAATACTATTTTAAGTGGCTTGAGCATTTTGCGACGTGGGCATTTTGCGGCTTCGAAATTTTGCCCCAAGGTTTCGACATGATTGTGATAATGAGCGATAGTGCAAACAAGAAAAGAAAAAGAAAGCGTTGTCGTTATATTGAATGCAAGGAGAAAATGGCCACTCACTGAAAAACGGAGAAAATGAATCGTTCTGTAATTAGCTCAAAACAACATAAACAATTAAAACGAGAAAAACACAACATGAAACAAAATAGAGCCGATGACAGGACTTTATGAATGTTGAACCAGACAAGAGCCGAACGATTTCAGCTCAGTCTTAAGTAATTTGCTCGGAACACACCGATAAGTTTATTTATTCATATCGAAGTTAACTGAATTGAAGTTAATACTTAACTGAAACACAACATACGGGCTTCTCACCTTTTGCGTTGAAAATAATCGCATGGATATATATACAACTAGTACATATACATTTGTATACAAAAACGGACGTTGGGGTGATGGAATATGTATATGGTGACATTACCATGTACAGAAAGAAGTGTTTACACACTGTATTATATATATTAATGTTTATTTATTTATTTGATTGTGGTTTTAAGCCGTACTCATGTATATTAATATATTCATATAGACTTACAACAAGATTTAATTGATACAGCGTTGGTGATGAACGGTATGGGTTGCATGCTAATGTAAACAGGTTGCTCTTGACTATATCGATATAAAGGTGAAACTTTTATAATAACGGTGATTTTAATTGCCGTGAGCTTGCTAATCCCATCGTCGAACACCGGATCAGTAGAAGCAGATTAGCGCTAGCCCCAAGAAATCAGTGTCTCATCAAACGACAGGCGAGGAAATGATTAATGGCTTTTTGCTTAAATGAAAGACCTTAAGAACGATTACATCTTCGACGTCCAGACAGGACTTGGGTTCTGGAACTCATCAACGAATCTTTCTTTGCTGGTGTTTTTTTCCAGCAGGTGAAACGCCTTGAGTGTATACAGGACAGGCTACAGTGTTTCCCGTGTGATTTCCACGTCAGTGAACTCAGATCCGGTTCTTTAATCTGACGATGAGATCGGATTATGCTGTCCACTGTACATATGCTTTTGGGTTACTCCGGATCAATCAACCAAAACTTCTCCTGAGATGAATATCCATATATCTACTAATTATAGTCTTGGTCAGTTTTTATAAACGCCCGCACCGGACATTAAACATGCTCGTTTTTTGTGCCCAAAGAAAAGATATACGAGCCCTAATGTGTCAATTAAAACAGACCCACTGTATATGGTGCGTACGTTTGAACTTTATGCGTACGTTATGCCTACGACCGATTCTTATCCATCGTATAATTTAGAAAAAACATTAAAGTATATATAAATTAAATATATTCATTTTTGTATCCAATGAAGAGATAACCAATGAATATATTAAATCAAAGAAGAATCCAAATGTGTGCAAGGTGCTTGGGAATCAAATCTTCCACTGTCCAGGTAAATGAAGCTGACAGCCCATTCTTACATGTATGCACATCCATCGTTTGTTTCCCCAAACAGTATACACCCTTGTTTAAGTAATAAATGAAGTATAAATCGTATACTTCAAAGGGGAAACGATATTGCCTGATGCGACGACTGTGTTTCTCAAACATTGACAGCACATTGACAGCACTGTTTGTCAGTGTGCATTATGTGGAAAGCAACGGCAAATTTGGTGCGAAGCCTACATGTGTGCAATATGTGGAGAGCAACGGCAAATTTGGTGACAAGTCTGCTTCTGTGCAAAATGGAGAGAGCAATGGCAAATTTGATGGCAAGCCTGCTTGTGTGCAATTTGTGGAGAGCAACGGCAAGTTTGGTGACAAGCCTGCAAGTGTGCAATATGTGGAGAGCAACTGCAAATTTGATGACAAGCCTGATTGTGTGCAATTTGTGGAGAGCAAAAGCAAGTTTGGTGACAAGCCTCCTTGTGTGCAAAACGGTGAGAACAATGGCAAATTTGATGACAAGCCTGCTTGCGTGCAATTTGTGGAGAGCACGGGCAAATTTGGGACAAGCCTGATTGTGTGCACTATGTGGTGATGACAGTTTGGTGATGAGATTGCTTGTATGTGGAGAGCAACATATTTGCTGGTATGTAGTGTTTGAATAAGTGGATAATTACAGAGCAAGACATTCTGAAAAATAATTAAAACAACACACTCAGTGGAAATATATTAAAGTGAACGATTATAAAATCAACATGCTTTGTTTTTTATAACACTGAATGTTCCGGACAGCAAAAAGACAGCATCGGACAATGTACCGCTAAGCATGAATGAATTGGACAGATGACACGAAAAAAAAAACTGTACTCGCATGAATGTGTGAGCAATGAATGAAAAATGGTCTTATAGACTCAGTCCTTTGAAAAACTTCGTGACATGGATTTGCACAGTGGTAGATATTGGTTCATTCAAGCGTGTAAATGTACATACATACACTCATGAAGACCGCTTAGCACTAAAGCGAAAGAAACAGTAATTTAATCCGGGGCAATTAAATTAATAGACGGGAATGCGAAGCTACTTGGGTATTATCGTTGTGAGTGAGGTTGATTGAAATGATTAATGCACCGATATCCGTAGATGAAACAATGTTATCTGATTATCCCGACAACCTTTAACAGCGGTTCCAGATAAGCTATCGTACATGTTATCTGCTTTGGTTAACAAGATCACGGTAATCCGTGTTTATCGTCGATAAAAGTGTATTAAGATATATGTTTGTGTGTGTTTTCGTATCGTGGACGAAATCTATAGCTGCACAGCGTGGAATATACGTTGTGTTCTACTTTCGCTGAAATCTCGCGTGAGACACGGGTTTTTACGAGTGGGTGTAACGGATTGCGAGAAAGCCTGTCACTTCAGGCTCCAAATTTCGCGGTTAAAATTTTATACTAGTGTATTAGTCAGTTATTAACTTACATTTAAGATAAAAGATACGTTTTCCATCCGTATATATATAGAAGTCTTTGCACAGTACAGCGAATACATTTTTATGTTAAAATATACGTTGCCGGATTAAAATAAATAAATGATAACCTAAGATATACAACTGTCGTCTGTGCAAATCCAAATCATGTAAATTGATAGGTCTTCCCGCAAAATCTGTGAAAAATATGGCCAGGATTCCGGGACAGTCGAAAAACACTTATTGTATGGCCATGCATGCCGATCTAGGGAGACAATGAAATATAGCAGCTGTTGAAAGTCACGTGGATGGCACGTGTTCGCTTCTCAACTCTCGAAATAACAGCCTATTCACATCAATGAAGCCCGTTGAGAGTTATTTCGGGAAATGTATTGTGCATGTATTGGCAGTTGGTGACGTCTTCCACAAAAACATGCCAGGAAGATTAAAGTTGGTAAACCACATCAAAGTGTAATTGCGCATGTCAGCTAATATATATGCTCACTATCTTAGCATCAGCTGTTTGACCACTACCCAGAGCGAATAAGCGGAGCTTTATTAACACCCCACAGCTCTCCGTAGCGATTGGATAATCCTCATTTTCTCCCCAAATGCTCCCCGCTGTACAGATTTCATCGACTTTTTGTCCAGATCAGATTTTCTTATCTACAAATAATTTCCTTCACAGGGACAGCTGTTCCCATGTTACCCTATATAGCGTACCTAATACACGTGTCCTTTTATGACACGCTCTTGAAATCAGACATATGAAAGGAGGTTATTATATGAGATTAGATGTCTCGCCATAGTTTGAGCCAATATCAGGTTTTGTATGTATTGCACTATCTTTTCCTCAATATATATCTTAGATCGATAGAAGGCATAGATGTGTTTTTATTAGGTATACACGACTTGTTTTGGACTGCATCTTATAAACATTTAACATTTGATACAACATTAATGTGTACATTTAGCTAAGATGTGTTATGGTATCATTAGGTTACATTAAATTTAAAGGCGTTAACGAATTTAACGATGAGAGCTGCGCCTTGTCAACATTTAACATTTGATACAACCTATATATGTAGAATTAGCAAAAATGGTTAAGGTATGTTTGGGTATGAATAAGATACATTATACATTTAACGTGTTAACGAATTTAACAGAGGGCGATGAGAAAACCAAACATACTGAATTAAAACATATGTAAAATGATATGAATATGGTATGAGATTAAGTGACATTCTGTACATCATAAAATCTCAATTCCCACACGCGGACATTCCATATAGTCCCTCAGGCGTTTGTCCCTATATACGGACAATTCCCACTACGAACATATTCCCTATCGAACAATTGCACCTAATATATACATTATAATCAGGAAAAGAGCACATATATCTTTGTTCTAATTCGATATCGTTGATGAAGCTAGTCCAAGTATGTGTTAACTGGTAGTAGCCAATCTGACTTCATATTTTATCGAATAACCTGGTTATATATAAGGGCGGGGGATGTCCAAAAGAAAAAATCGGGAAAAAACCTGGAAATGTCCAGGTTTCTCATTTAGAGACATGGATGTATTTGTTTATTTATTTGACTGTTGTCACTCAAGAATTATTCACTTAAGTCAGTCATTTTCAAGGATGGAGCCAAGCAGAGTGCCCGAGGGTAAACCATGACCTTTGGCAAGTTACTGACGAACATTCCCACGTGCAAGTGACGTATACAAAAGGGTGTTCGCTTATTGCCGCAAATCCTTTGAGAACAATGAAGGAATGCAAGTGAATCTCATGACCAATCTCATGGATTTAATGGAGCTTGCCTTTCAGTTCAATTTGATTTCTGCTTTACGCGGTACTCAACAATATTTCACTTTTACGACGGCGGCCAGCATTATGGTGCAAGGAAACAAGGCGGAGCCCGGGGGAAACCCACGGCCATCCGCAGGTACTAGGGGAGATATAGCAGTGTATATGAGTCGTTATGCACTGGAAGATATACATTGTGTCTACAGTGATACATTGCATACGTCCGACAAGATGCCCCTGCAACACATGTAGCTATAGGCTGGCAATCTTGTAACCCAATACAGTGACAAGTGCGCCTGTTCCATATGGACGTATATGTCTCGTCATGCATGATATTGCACTACGCTTATATATTCTTTTACATGCATTTGCGCGCCCCAAATCCTCATTGTCATTGGTGCCATCAAACTTTAGACTCACACAGACTGTGGACGTTGAGCGTGATCTACTTTCCTTAACTCCTAGCTCCGTATTATGTATGTATGAGAATTACAGCGGTTAGCCTACATATACCACTTTAAGAGTGCGCGATTGAATGAGAGGGATTATACAGCTTTAGACCACATCTGCAGTATTACATTCGTATGGTATACCCTCTCGGTAGGTCACATTCGGTACGGTATGTTTCAAACAATGTTTCTTAAACCGTCACCTTTGAGCGGATATACGACCACTGTATAAGTGATATAATCCTGACATTTGGAAAGAAGTAATAAAACGATATAACTGTCATTTCTTAGCTTCCAACAAACACTTGTAGCCTCCTGACATTTATTTATTTGTTTATTTATATATTTCTGGCCAGTTAAAGCTTGAATGCCATTTCAAGCCGCTAGATATGTGATGTTTCAATTACTTAACAACACGCCACGTGTATGTGAGGCAACGATCTTGATATAAAACAAATTCAGACTGCATGGCAGAAGCTGTTGTTCCGTCCCCTCCCCCACCCCCCACCCCCCCAACTCCCAGTTCTGAAGGAAAGAGTGAAAAGGAAAAACGTCAAAACGATACTTAAATTCTATCTAACGTTTCTTGATATATACACACCCATAATCAAATTACACGTGTGAATTTAACAGGATTTAGCCCTGATTTTAAACTGTAACAAGTGTTCCAATGCTATATCCGTATGTACCCGAAATGACGTATAGGCCACAATGGAGGAAACAAAACACCAGACAGAATGGATTTTTGTGTGTCATCTAAATAGATAGAGAATGACATAATTCTGTGTATACATGAGGGAAATAAATAAATGCCAGTTATACTCTTTCGAAACAATCAGTCAATCTCTGCGGAAGCCCAAGAGCCGAGGAGCATTTTTCTTGCACTTTCATATCCGCTCGTCTGTAAACTTATGCTGCCATGTATATCCAGATTTTCAACCGAGTCATGTATTTGTATTGGTTATACGAATCAGAGTCATGATTGGTCGTTTTCTGTCTACGTCATATATATGTTTCCCCGTTTCTCAGAACTAATTTTAAGACACGGGGATATTAGGCGAGACAAAGAAAACATCATATGCATATTAATATTTTGCCAGACTACCGTTTTACTTCCACTTTCCAATCTTCCCCAAGCATGTCGTGCAGTATACTGCGTACATAAGGTCATTTGGTTGATTGACAAGCCTTGTAGTAGTTTGCGAGCTCATTCTGTTTTCTTATTTCCCCAGAAATAACAAATGTATCAGCAGGCTGTATGAGTAGTACTTGTACAACACTGCTGCATGCATGCTGGAACGATTGTGTTAAGCCCAAGACCCCAGATGAGAGAACCAGAATGACAACAGCGAGAAAATGAAACTGAGGAGCTAGCAAAGCCGCATTGGCAGATCCAGGTCCAAACGTTCCAAACAGACAAACAGCGGTTGACCACCGAGGACATCAACGGCTCTTCCACGACTCGCTTGCCTTCTTGAACCGCTTTATAGACAGAACAACCATTTACTGACGTCAACGGCAATGGGGATGCACTACGATTGTAATTACAGTTGCATCATGACCGGGATCTGACCCCGCATCAATCGATAAAAGCACATCTTTCTTTTTTTGGGGGTTTTTTTTTTTTCATTGCGTCTTTGCCTTCACTGAACAGTGCTATTTAGGACGCAACTGACTGAGCCTGGATGAAGCCTAAGCGTTGCGCAATGGGCTTTTACTCAGAGTGGCGCCAACGAGAAGTGTGACATTTACAAGCCTTTAGAAATAATGTCCGGAATCCAGTCGGGTTACAAAACATGGAGATAGTTATTGTGGAAGGATAGCGTAATCTCTGATCTGCAAATCTGGCATACCATACCCAGAGCCCTATTCTTTTCTTTCTGTTATATTACCCCCCCCTCCCCCAGCCCCCCCCCCCCCACCAGCTTCTATTCCCATCGTAACCTTAGCAACGTTTGAAGATCATCGTTGTCGTTGTTGCATGCATGGCCAGTGGAATGCATTCCCCATGGAATCTGATGCAATATCGGGCAATTAGACTTAAAACCTTTAGTTATTGCTCGGGTAGACCACTACATATATTAAACACCATTGCTAAAAGAGACCGGATATAGATGGATTTGAGGATTTTATCATTGAGTAGTCTTGCTGATGAAATAGGCTTTGGAAGTACTTTATTTCTTTAGACGACCACAAATGAAATGGCTATTGGCCAAGATCATACTAAAAAACGTTTGGAAATCACACCGGGGCTTAATGGACTCGCTTCCCCGAATATCTGTTTTTCACACTTAAAACGTTGCGTCTGCGAATGTCTGGTTATGTACATCTAGGATGGAAATCACACTCCTCAAATGTATCGTTGTTATATACCCTCAAAATGTCTCATACATAACTAATTCTTACCTTTTCTGACACCTGCCTGCATTAAATAGCACGACTGGACAGATATTATACAAATCCAAGCTGGAGTTTCTCAGAATCCGATCTGAACTATGTCAAATGGGTTTTACTCGATGGACGGGTATGTGTAGTGACCATTTCATTACTGTGTACAATCATGATCAGACAGTTTTTTTTTCTTTTTTGGTCATTGTGTTTTCACCTCAAATAGGTCATAAACTACCGCACATCATGTTTTGTATTTGCATCAATACAATTACAGATTAGGTGGGTATTTGCGGTAATCGACGGCGGCCGAATATAGTCAGAGCACATACATATGGGGCTTTCCCATGTCCCGGAACCATCCCACTCTAAACGTACAGTTCGAAGGAAAGATAGCTTTGTATACATATATAGTGCTGTAATATGTTAATTTTAAGTGGTTGGAGCAACGTGCCTTCCGCCCTGATCGCTCTCGTACAAGGAAAACATTTTACACAATGCATGCGGCGTGAACCCCAAATAATTAAATAAACAATTATATAGAATCCGTTTTTTTCTCCCCGGAAGTCACGGGAACAATATTAATTAATCATATAAATATCTGTGGTTGCCATAAGCCGAATTTTATTTTAGTCATGAAACCCTTAGTGGGGGGGACTTTCCCGCCAATAAAGTACTTCGGCCCTGTAGCTGTTCACCCATGCCTTTGAATTATTATTTTGTGGGGGAACTGGTAGTTACGTCTTACTCATTCATTGCTAGAGCACGATGGTCTACTCAGCTTGGACCCGAAGCGCCAGTACAACGGCAGTGGCGTGTTACACCTATATAGATATTGTCACGTATTAGTCCGGTATATTTTCCTCAGCCAAGATTGATTTTCCGAAATCTAGACGCAGAAGCATGACTGGAGTGTGGAGCCAAAGTCACGATGCTGGCGATACGTTATACACAGACGTGACAGTCCAGCCTGTGATATCTTATATCGAGATAACACCCCTCTGACCCCCGTTTTGTGTGTTCAGATGGCAAGTTCCCGACCCACTTGTCTCCAGCTATCTTAACGAGCCCACCAGATGGCCCCCGCTGTATTTTCCTCGTCATTCGCTCGCCTGCCATTGATCGGCTTTGTAGTAGGTGTACGTACTACGATTACTATATAAGCGTACTACACGCTTACTACGTTGGCATGGCGTGCGTATGTAGTGTAATGTGTTATAGTCAGAGCGTACAACTGTGATGTAACCGAAGTCGATCCGGGGAAACCCGGGAATAGCAAGTATGCTTGGAGTGTGGCCTATATGAGCCATGTAGGTTAAGGGGTAAACCGCGTACAAATAAAGGCCTGTTTTAAGTATATAACGTGGACGTGTTGCGTGGATAGTATGCAATATACATTCCATCGCCACTATTTTAGACTAGTGTGGCAAACGACAAAGAGGATTGCAAATGGTGATGTAAGATAATCCCGTTAAACACTCCACCCCATCAACCCCATCCACCACCCCCCGAGCTTGCATCATGCTTGCTACTCTAAACTGTTCTTTGTGCTTTGTAATTTTTTTGGTTCTTTTTACAGACCCAAAAGAAATAAGAGTATTTAAGTAGTATATCAGTGCCTAGGCGGTAACGTTGTCGATTAAAACACTGATTTTACTTCCAAGGGTTAAAATCCAACGGTGATTTAATTTGGGGAACTCATATTCCCCCCTAACCCCAATGAAACCTGATTTCCGTCCGTAGAACAGTTAAAGTAAGACATTTTCGAGTACGGTATACGACCAATCAAATGAATAAGTATATCTAGAAACTTGACGCCATGTTTTTTAATACTAGACTCTATGTATTTTCATATACATGTATATCGGTGTCTTTTGTATATAAATCTAGTACAATAGGCCGATGTAACTTCCCATTTAAAGAAGAAGGGGTTCAAAACCGACATTTTCTCTATGTCGGTTCTGTGACTAAAGCTTCCAAACTTTACACATGCAGTCCAATCGTTCAATTTGGGATTAAGTTGTGTCACGGACAAATTAAGGCGAATAGATTATATGCAATCTCTATGACGGAATCTGACTTCAGTTAACTATTCAAGTCCATTTCCATGGAGGTATACATCTCCATGATCAATTTAAGCATGCCCATGCATGAAGGTCAGCGAGAAGTATAGAACACATGCACATTTATCGCTGTACGTGTACTGTTGCTTATGCAAATGTGCATCGACAGTTTAATTCCATTAGTGAAGATTGCTGGTGAAGATAAGTGTATATATTTCTGTATAAAGTTACGTAATATAACCTATATACGTCTAGGCTTAAAATACACATTCATATCATGATATTATGTATGTGTGCTTGAGACATATCGTCAACTACTATAGTGGAATGGTATGGCATAATTCATGAGTTACATGTTACTATGTAATACTCATATATCATGGGAACGTCTGTTCAGCAAACTGCACATGGTGTGGGTTGTCACGAGCTCTACTCGGTCTCCTCCCACCATGGCCTGGCGGCAGTCGTATAAGTGAAATATTTTGAGGTATAGCGGAAAATCCAAAATCAAATAAATAAATAAATAAATAAATAAAGACTTATAAAACATAACTGTAACAAAACCCTGCTCGCCTGCTAGGTACGATCTACATCCCAGACGAAATACAGATCTACTGCCATGATTGGGTCATAATGATATTACTTCGCGTGTTATGCAATTAGGTCTACACACCTCACAAATAATCACCCGTATATCGACTGCTGAGTGCGGGTGTTGTGCTTCCTCGTTGTATAACTATGCTAATGCCAATACATAAATATAGCCTACATACGATATTCTGGGCGTATAGTGTACATTCGCAAAGGAATTCACAGATCTGCTTTATTTTCACTTTATCTTACACGTTTCCTGTGGTATCACCCGCTAAGTGAAAACAGTGTTCAATCCACAGTTGAACTTAGGTGTAATGTTGCTTTTGATAGTCCATGAATAACATTTCAATTTGTTTTTAAATACTAAGCATTTTCTATGTGTGCAATGTTGCGCATGGTGTTTTTGGTGTTTTGGTGGTAGTGTTGATGGTGGTCACCGCGATTTTTTTTTTTTTTTTGATAGTGGTAGGTGTAATGGTCCTGATGGTCTTTGTGGGTTGTCATGGTGTTATAGGTCTTTTTGGTGTTTTGGTGGTGGTGTTGATGGTGGTCACCGCGAACTTTAAGGCGATAATGGTATTTGTAATGGCTCTGATGGTCTTGGTGGCTGTCGTGGTGTTATAGGTGTTTTGGTGGTGGTGTTGATGATAGTCACGGCGAAGTTTATGTTGATAGTGGTAGGTGTAATGGTTCTGATGGTCCGGTGGTTTTGGTGATGTAGATTATTGTGGTCGTGGTGTTTTATGGTGAGAGCTATATCTGTGGTATAGATGGTGTTCGTGGTGTCCATGTTTGTATGATGGTGTTGGCTGTGGTGTTGATGATATTCGTTTTGATTGTGATCGGAACGTTACTCTCGATCATACTGGTCGAGATAGTGTTAATTTTTGTGATGGAAGTTGTATGTGACTGTAACTTATCTGGTTTTTATTGGTCCCCCTATACTGCGTGTTTTTGTTAGCCTGCACTATTCATACAATGTGAGCTACAATAACTATGACTTGGTGCACGCTTGAGTGTAACATCAAGACAAGATAGAATAGCAGCTGAATACATATACAACTGACTCTCAGTTGAGCCTTCGTGTCAGACACGGGACTCTGATGTTGTAAAACAATCACTGAGGGGTTGAGGAAGAAGGAATGGTGCAGAGACAGAAGAGCTCGTAAAAATAAACGCTCAAGAAAGACAAACCATATGTAGAATGTCGGAATAGCAGCCAAATCAGCTGCGGGGTAGGCCGATAGAATGTCTAGCCATCGTTTGACATTTAGAACAAGTTCACCTTGGCCCGGACAGTCTCAGTCTGCAGCAAAGACGTCTGCGCTCTTAGTGCACATGTTGAGAAGAATGGCCAGCCAAACGCATCAGCTGATTGTCTGCAGAGAATCAGCTGATGTGTGTGGGCGCTCTTTCGGAGGGAGGGGACGAAGAGGGATCAGCCATCTTACACATACCGACCCTTTCCTCCAGAGCTGTTGGGAAGCGCTGTGCCAATCTGTGGGGTTATCAGTCGGCCAAAGCCTCGATATCGTCATGTCGGATGTGGAAAGAGAAACATCGATTGGCATTTTCGGCGGCCCCATCTGCGTAATATATACACGTGAACCTGTTGTTGTAAGGATACTATAACAAAATACAACCCTTGTCTGGTTGCCTACAGGATATATCACCAGACAGGCATACTCCTTAATGAGACATTGTGCCGTCCAGATCGTCTTTTAATACAGGAATTCATAACGGTAATTGCCATGGAATTATATAGGATTATTCATTGGCTTAGGTTTGGATACTTTGGATACGGAACACGCTAGAGTTTCCGGCTTTGTGAACCATAATAGGAGAGTTTCCAGATGGACTGGTTTTGTTGTTAAAGGGAAAAGCATTCCTATACTGTAACTGGTGAAAATGTTAGGCCATCTTTGTTGACATTAATTTTTCGGCAAACTGTCGCATCGCACAAATGACACCTCATTCCTTTACGAACTTTACAACGCTCAGCTTATCAATTTTCTCAGTCGTTCGTCTACTGGAAATTACCTTTTGGGGAGCTTTTTTCAGAACTGAAAACATGGCTTTATTGTGTTGATAACTCTCCGCATTACACACATAATGGTGTGGATAGTGACCCCTTTATAACAGATATTTAGGGCTTTTAGAGCGGGCTTAATGCTCTGGGGCTGGTGTTAAAGAGAATCGGAAGCGAAAGGACAACAAAAGCAGGTGATGACATATCAGTAGATAAAGCCTGAATTATAAAGGGAACTAACTGTGCAGCTGTTAACCTTGGAATCCGATCCGAATGTGGAAGTATATATAGCATACAATGCTACATGTTATACCTTTTGTGTCCAATAGCCTGTGTAAGACACGTGCGTACGTGGTAAGGTCAAGTTTTACGTGTGACACCTGTTCCACTATGGAAGTCAACAAACACAGCAGTCGTGAATAAAATCTACCTCAACTGATTCGTTTACTCTCATGGATAGGCTGGCTATAAAACCCTTGGGAGTCACTGAGTCCGCTGGGACGGGTGGTCATTAAGGGACATCTATGTTCGGCAGAAATCACACTCAGATAGATGCTAACAATAAATTCGTATATCTATAAAATAGTTTACATGTACTTTGGAATATTATGCGGAGTTCTGTGTTCTGTGTGCTATGCATTACGGTTTACTACATTGTTGTCCACCTCTCTAACTGTTCGTGAGGCCTTGATCCACCGATATGACTTGGATGTCTGTACCTTACACGTGGAAAAGTTCGTCAGTTACTTACCAAAGGCGGGGGGTTTACCCAGGGCACTCCGGTTTCGCCCACCGATCATGGTGAGTAAAACTGACCTTGATTCTTGATTATGGCGTAAAACAATTGACTATCCACTAAATAAATCAATTAAATAATACCCTGCTATAAAACCACCCTTATAAATCATCCTCTTCATCCTGGCGATTTTACCTGTCATTTGCCTATACTTCGGTGAATCGGCGATTAGATTAACGTTTTATTTCACTAAGCAGTCACCATCTGATAGATTATCCCCTCGCGAGACAGGACAAGGGGGTTAACAAATCTTCAGCGTGCATGTCGTGCTATTCACTCCATCGCCAGAGGGTTTATGTTAAATGTTAAAACTCCATATATGCAGTATTATTAAAATATGCAGGTAAATTACCCAGTGCTATAAGTAGGTCCTTTCACTTGGAAAAACTGTCATATCTCGACATTCGAAAAGTCGTCAGTGGATGAGGCAAAAGGGAATATCTCTGTACTAAGATTGTTTAGTATTACTTAATTTGGTTACACCCGTAGCGAGGTTTTTGGCATGTCAGTGCGGCTCAATTACTCAGGAACCTTGCACTAATGCGGTCGCTGTGAGTTCAAGTCCATCTCACGCTGGCTTCCTCTCTGGTCGTATGTGGGAACGTCTGCTAGCAACCTGTGGATAGTCGTTGGTTTCTCCCGGACTCTGTTCGGTTTCCTCCATGCGTAATGTTGGCCACCGTTGTATAAGTATCCTTAAATATTCTTGAGCAAGGCGTAAAACATCAATCAAATAAATAAGTAAATTACTTATTTGAATGGCGTTTAACATTAAGTGGTTAAGAATTGTTCTCTTTGATCGTCAGGAATGAGTGGAAGAAATTCACTCCAAAAATAATCTGTTAATTTTAACAGAAAGTCTGTTGTCTGAGTAATGCTAAAATGTTTTCTATTATAACAATGTAGCATATGCTACATATGATGTCCTGTTTGTCTAATACAATCTTTATGTTGAATGAATAGAATATAAAATATATGTTACATTTGACAGATTATGCTTTGAGAGAACCAGACAGTATGATGGAATAAACAACATCACCAAACGTCACGGAACTGACAAACGTGCTGTCTAAGAGTCACCAGCTGAAGCATCCGCGCGGCGAATGCTGGATTTGAACCTGTGAACTCATCGGTATAAGAGCCTGATCGTTTGATACTACAGGCGGAACTTAATCATCTTTGGGTTGAAGCTTTACATTGGACATACAAGAACCTATCACCCTTTGGAGCATATATATGTTCTTTCATTCATACTTTGCATGATCTATGATAATATTTTGGAGATTGAATAGCATATATCACTGTCTGAAAGAAGGAATTGGTGTTGGGAAAGATGTATTTCAGTTTTCGTTCCAAAACATTTCGTTTGGTTCAGTAGTTCTTTCGTTCAGTCATCCAAACAATGAATCATTCACAGAACAATACGCAGTATTTAAACAACCTCTACCTATACAGTCACTGTATGAGTATCATTTGCATACTGACAATTCTCTCCGTTTTTCTCGTTCTGCATGACATTTGTTTGGTTCTGTCAATGAGCTCTGAACATTGACCTACATAAAGCCCGCCAACATTCCGCAGTCGTTCTCATGTAACCTGGAACACATTCAATGTCCTGTTAAACATCGTGTGAAACACTATTATGACATTTGTGTCAAATATAAATCGGGGAGAAATGATAAAACGCAACCCCAAAACACAGCTGCGCAATATACAACAATCGCAGTTTGAATTAAGTCAGTCGTTGTATATGTATATTTTGTGAATTAAATCAGAATGAATTTAAAATAAAACGCATTATTTTTGTATAATTTTCAACAAAACATTCTTTACAAAAAAAATGTGCCCCCAAACAGTTTAACTGATTGCATGTTACGAATATATATACTGTTCTAACACATGCATGCATTTAAACAATTAAAGAAAGATTTTAACAGATGGCATCTCACTTGGAAGACGTATACAATAGACCAATTTTATGGAGGAACTTTAAGATGTTTGTTGCAGACTGAAATAAGGGTGTGGTGTTTCTCAGTTAATGATATCCAAAAACCGATACCAACTTTTTTTCCATGCGTCTTTTGTTGGCAGAATGTTTAAACTGAAAGAAAAACAAGATCATTAACAACAGCTACAAAAGGGATACGCATCATGCGCCAAGAGTTATAATTGTGTCTTTTAGTGACATAGTGCATCGTGTTGAATAAAATCACCATGTTGGATATGTGAACAGTTGCAATCAAACCGAAATGTGAGATAAATATTTTTGAATGACATCTTATTTTTGAACGATATCTTATTAACTAGCATGGCGCGAGATTTGCAAGACACACCGCGGTATATGTACGCGATAAACACTTAACTTTGCATGCATCATTGCTTTCATCTCGTAGACATCTTGTGCAAGTGCTTTAATTTTAGAAGATATATTAGAAGTGCTAAACTTATATTATTATATATTATATATTATATAATTTATATTAAAGTCAAACTTATATTTCTCTGAAATTTTTTTTTTTTTTAGTCTAAAAGTAAAAATACCTATATGTTGTTTATTAGATGGATTAACAATAAGGGTATATATACATATATGGGTGCACAAGAACCTGGACACGTCAAAGACGAAATGACGTTATACAAAGTACTGTTATGCAGATTAAATTTGTACGCTTCACACCTGCCTCAGGTACACCATAATTAATACTAGTAATTACCCAGAACTAATCCTCTATGTAAGATTGTTGTTTTTGTTCTGTGGCCTCTATAGTCTTATATGTCTTCATGCATCTGTGTCAGTGACTATATATAACTGCAATTGTATCGTAATTCATTACAGCGCCATATAAAAGACAAAGAATGAACAAATTTATTGTGATGATTATCATCTACGTACATGTATCAAGCTTGTAAATTTACCTTCGGTTTTTTTTTATGGTAAAGATAAAAAATGTGGATAAGTCGCTGATAGATGTGAGTCTGCATAACCTCGGGCAGTGTTACTTATGCTAATTGTTGGATAATTGTATATATCATCGGTTGTGTCTAGAGAATCGAAGTGACTGGAAGTTTGTCAAAGAGCGACAATTATAACACATACCCCGTAGCGCCTTACAGAGGCTGAATATACATCGCCTATGTCAGTGAAATTTACATAATATAAATAAAACGCAGGCACAAGGGGATACAAAAAATTGCTTATTTTAGACTCATTCGACACAAAAAAAATAATAACCTAAAGTTCAGTGAAAGTTTATCCAATTAAGATTTATAATATAAGATTTACTTACAAATATGCGCCAAGAAAAGCTCATTGGCTTGACTAAGGAACCTGATCAGAAATAGTAATGAGCAGAAAATGAGCTGATGATTGATGATTTCTGAATACAGAATCGGCAAAGAGGACATAATGTATTATCACCTCTTCCCATGGCCACGAATCACGGTAGAGCACTTGTGATTCAAGTCTTACAATTTAAGTACTTCACAGTTTCAATCTTTAAAGAGACGACTGTTTAAACAATGATGCAAACTGATATTTAGAAGGAGTACACAGTTTCAGTACACACCTATATAGAGCCTACATCCTTTCTCAATCTGATCCCCATCTGAACACTCTTTTTCAACAACCTTCTTCAACACGGTTGAACGTCTTACTTTTGTAGGAGATGAAATTAAGCTACACCCATCTCGACCAAGGTTTCTGAATAACCAGACACATCTACACCATTCTAAATTGCCTGTATTTGCATGTTTTCTTTGGCGTACAGCACAGTATCTGCATGGACCTATGCCGTTTATTACATGCTCGTAGTCAGCCCTGTGTTAATATACTTTATACAAAACGGAGTGTGGTGGCCTACATGCCTGGCGTCTTCGGCATGGCCCTCCAGTGAAGCATCAATATAAATATGTCGGCACTGAGATAGGCGACTACATTGCCGCGATGACACCGAAATAATTATCAAATCGATTTTATAAAGTTCAAAAACAAACAACAGAGACACAACAAGAAATACATGAACGCAGTTTACAAAGATCCTGAAATCGCCATGGCACTTATTTAAAAAAGGGGACGTGTCATTATTTTTTTCTAAAGTCGCTGTTGTTGCACTCAACGGGGCAAAATTTCCTGCTCATTTTCCCGCGCAATAGCGACTCAAAGTCCAAGCAGGAGTGATTATTGTGCTCCTGTAATAAATGGGAGTATGGTGTTATCAATTACTTAATCGATAAAGGTTGCTTAAATATAATGAACTAATCGCAGAAAATATCACACATTCTATATATACACACTTCTACAAAGCGGGAAAGGGGCCTCATATTTCAATCTGAGGTGCCCTGTCTGGCGAAGACAGAAGTGACGTTTGCCTCAGGTAAATCTGAGGCATTTATGTTAATATTCACTCTATCAGAAGGGGTATAGGTAGGTAATTATTCAGTAGAGAACAAACACCTGTTGAAAGATGAATCGCGGTTGCGGTAAATTTAACTTACAAAATGGTTAGTTGTCTTTGCCGCAAGGCTCATCTACTGTATATATACCCATGCAGGTGCGAGTTGAAATGGTTAGCAAGGGCAGTCGCGTGTAAACGGAACAGGTAAATAATATACAGGTGTTATTATGGAAACTTGAAAGTGAATTAACAGTAAGACTGAACATCATTTACAGGCGGTGCAGAGTCGGTTGTATTTCTTATATGACAGGCTACACAATGTGTATGCCTTCCAGTAGACATGGAAATAGCGAATGAAGCGCATGCGTGCGGTCACCAGACATTGACAATCAGACAAACCTGCATTTAATTAGCATATAATATGTTAATGTACTAAATGAGGGAAAGACAGGGGAAGATAATTATGATCTGTTGGGGACAGATATCTCTCTAGGTGAAAATCATTCAGGGGCAGGGGGATGATAACAGTCGACGATTAGCTATAAACCCACCAGTAATGCGGGATGAAGACGTTCACTTATCAGCTATACGCGCGGTATGAGCTTATCTCCACGCCAGTCGGCACGTGCAAAGTGTCATGTCTGACAGACGAGCACAGGTAAATAGCGTCGGTTTAAATTCTCGCAGGTGTTAATTGGGTACAAGCGCTTGTCTGCAACATGCACCCTTAGGGCAACTTGCAGATATACCCTAATTACCCACATAATCAATTTTTGATAAATACAATTGATTGGCCTCTCGATGCACCGAGCAACTCTTGTAATGTCTGTATAGAAAGCACAGTGTTCAGGTGTAACACAAAGCACAAGTCAGTCAGCACCACCGCCTATGACAAGTACACTCAAAAAATTAATGTGTTCATTTTAACAGAATGTCTTTTGTCTGAGTGATTCTAGAAAGTATTCCGTTATTAAGTTATTATCCAACATAATATCATAAAGTAACATAATATCCCGTTAGTCTAATACAGTCTCTATCTTGACTAAATGGAATATGTGTGTTATATTTACCAGAATAATCTGCTGCAATAACAGAATACATTCTACCATTACTCAGACAACTCAAACTTTTTGTTAAATTGTATTTGTGTGTGTGTGTGTGTGTGTGTGTGTGTGTGTGTGTGTGTGTGTGTGTGTGTGTGTGTGTGTGTGTGTGTGTGTGTGTGTGCATCCGCATCATTCCTGACTGTGACACATGAAGGATGCCAAACTTGTCACTATGCATCCCCTGCACACAGAATAGCTGACTGTTACACAAGGGATGCTAAACTTGTCACTATGCAAGCGCTCCCCACAGCATCCCTGACTGTGTCATATGAGGGATGCCAGATTTGTCACTATGCATCCCCTGCACA
The DNA here is from genome assembly GCF_032854445.1 of Liolophura sinensis. Lineage (NCBI taxonomy): Eukaryota > Metazoa > Mollusca > Polyplacophora > Chitonida > Chitonidae > Liolophura > Liolophura sinensis. The sequence continues at coordinate 26,214,996 of NC_088301.1, read as the reverse complement.
TAACATAGTTGACAATTACACAAGGGATGCTAAACTTGTCACTATGCAGCCGTTCCCCACAGCATCTATGACCGTGTCACATGAGGGATGCCAGCCTTGTCATTATCCAGCCCCTCCCCACAGCATCTATGACTGTGTCACATGAAGGATGCAAGACTTGTCACTATGCAGGCGATCCCCACAGCATCCCTGACTGTGACACATCAGAGATGCCAGACTTGTCACTATGTAGGCGCTCCCCACAGCATCCCTGACTGTGACACATCAGAGATGCCAGATTTGTCACTATGCAGGCGATCCCCACAGCATCCTGACTGTGACACATCAGAGATGCCAGACTTGTCACTATGCAGGCGATCCCCACAACATCCTGACTGTGACACAAGAGGAATGCCGACCAAAAAGCACAGTTCAGGCGGACAGCCCACATCCTCATTCATATACAGCAAAATCAGAACGCATCGACCAGTTTCCACGTATTTACTACACTGTATAACCTGAGAATATAATAACCAAATGTTGCGAAATATGTACGAGAATACAAAAAAACGCAAACTGTGCATGCGTTCCGTGAAGGTAACTCACTCCAAATAAAGCACAGAAATGCACTTACCTCGCAACGCGAACGTAGAGTAATTAAACCTAATGCTCTTTCCATCAATTTGTCCATTTATTTCATTGTTGCTTAAAGCCATACTTAGTAACTTATTGATTGGCAGTCATTTTAATCGGTGAATGAATCCGGATTGTTCGGGATAAACCACTAACCTTTGACAAGATACTGATGAGCTTTCACACTTGTGACTGTATATTGGTGGAAGATAAGTGATCTCCAACACACGCAAACAACTAGATGCACGAGTTGTCCACCAAAAGTTAGAGAAGAGAAATCCACAAACTCATGTTCAAGGCCGGGATTGAACTCACACCCCGTGTGTCCCAGCCAGCGAAAAGCATCAACAAGAAAGTAATGTTAAACTGTCTATATTTTGCCCAGAATTAAGCATATGTTTTGTCTTCACCTGATTATGATGAAATACGATTTCAAAGAAATAAAAAAAAAATGCATTAACCATCTTTTCCAATGTCTTGTGCTTCTTTGATAAAACTAACCAGTGATTTTCAATCGGGGGTGGGGTGGGGTGGGATGGGGGTGGTGGGGGATTACCATAAATGGTATCATGCAGGCTGCCCGCTAATTGATAAAGCTATACCGTTATTTTCCGCACACGCAGCCGTTTTGGACGCCGACTTGTGAGATTGCATGCCTGAATGCAGCTACCGCATTCAGATGTTTTACGGTTGCAGTTTGCAATCAGTCATCAGTAAGGAAGCTGACGAAGGGCGGTGGTTTACTTCAAGGACTCCAGTATCTTCCACGCGTAAACATGAACTCTGTTTTACAAACGAAAAATTCTTGACCACGGCGTTAAACACCAATGAAGAAAATAAATAAATAAATAAATAAATAAATAAATGCGATTCCTCGTTCGCCACATGTAGGTTCTTGGCAGAGCTTAGTCATGGCCTGTATATCTGAAGGCCGCCATTTTACCATCACGCCTATCCGCAGTCTCAAACTGAAAACTGACATGCGCGTGTAAACAACGCGGTGAGATTGGCTAACGCAAAACTACTGGTTATATCCTACGCGGGCTTGTTGTTCGCAGGACAGCCATGCTCAAGTTCCGGGTCGGGCGAGCTATCTACTACCAACATCTTTTGCTCATGTGGTCAGGCTGATTCCGGAATCAAGTGTCTCTCTGACCTTTATAATGTCTATCAGCCGATCTGCCCCGACCCCTCTGTAGTGTTTTCTCCTCTGATATCTTGACACCCCTGAGGGGTACCATGCACAGTTGAAGTTGTTGACTTGCAGCGTCACAGATTTTGACAAATTCCACATCGTTTTAGTTGGTTGATTGTCAGAATAACACTTGTGTAATGAGTTCTTACAAATGCTCTTGGAAAGGGGCCATTCTTGTTCTATTTCTTCTTACTCTTTACACTCTTGGGCCGCACCTTACGCGATTCAACTTGCTGACATGTTGGTGTACGGTTTTCATGAATTTGATCGCTTGCTTGGTTGATTCAGTGATGGGTATACGGTGCATGTGCCAACAAATGGGAAAATAATAGACTCTTCTTTTGGAAAAATAGACTCCTCTATTTTTGTGTTTGCCCTCCTTATATACTGGCACCATTTAGCGGCATGCCAGATTCTTTTTAAAGGACCTGGTGCGGTAATCGGTCCGAGAGAGAAAAGAACACCCCAGCACAATTCTGTAAATTTGAAAATCAGACGTGTAAAACTTTGTGAATTTGTGATAAAATTTGTATGGCCATAATAGAGATGGTTGCTTTGTAATAACCCTTCAAAAATGCACTCTCGATCAAAAGCGCCACTTTTTCGTTTAACCGAGGCACTGTGTCTTTTTTGCAGGTGAAATTAGAGCACATGTGGCCCTCTAGCTACCATCAGCATTAACACGTTTAGTTTATAAGGCTGAACATTTGTTACATGTGTATTTTATTCATAGATGCATAATTGCGTGCTCAAGAATATTTCCTGAAAGTTACATTTGTGGTGCAGTGATTTTCCTCACTCTAAGGTGTTTAATGCCAAAAATGAAGATATATGCACCATTTAAGGGAATACCAAACATTTGATCTGCTACAGCAATGTTTTGAAAGGTATTTGAATAATATGTTCCTGCTAGCGATTTTTTGGAGGAGCAGACTCATCTAGTGTTTGTCCTTCTTCATCTCTTTAGAGATATATCAAAGCCAAATTACATGTCTCTTTTTGGCCTCTCCAGGAACTATCTTGAAAGGCTTTATAGTTATTGGGAAAATAATTGTGTTTCATCTGCTTTCAACCCTCCACAGTCTTGAGTGGTACAGCATGCGCAGTTTAAGTAGTCGGTCAGTTACGGGCATACTATTGACAAATTCTGTATCGTTTGATTGGTTGATTTTAAAGCATTTGTTGACCAGGTTTATTTTACTACATGGCCGTATCTGAAACTGGGACAATATGTCAACAATGTTTCTTTTTTTTTTCTTTTTTTTCAGTTTTTCTATTTGTTATTTACCCTTATATCTGGCCCATGTTAGTTAACCCTGCTGTACAAAGAGTGTGATGGAGCAACCCGTTCAGCCTATATATATCAGACTGCACATTCCCATCATTGATATCTTTTTAGCGGCTGATTATTTGTGGACATCCGGGCACTTCACCTGCCGGCGGCTGTGGTCACCATGCAGACGACAAGATAAACAGAAAGGTAACCTGGCAATGCATAAGGAACTGAACAACTAATGGCGATATTCTGAAAACTGTGTCTGCAAATAGCAGAAAATTTTAGTTTTAAGTTTCCGTTCTTATGTTTCCTTGAACCAGGTACCGATGTTATTTAGGCAATTATTTCATCTCCGTGTCTGTGGGAGTAAAGACCATAGGGGCGAGTAAAATGGACAATGCCCGGCTGTCCTCGGTCTCCAATATGTCTGTGCTACTCCAGATTTTGTTGGCAAGTCGTTAGCTCCCCATGTTAGGTCTCTCTACCATTGCAATAGTCAAATCGTCAAATCGTGCATGCCACGGGAAAATAGAAGTTACTCCCAAGATCGGAATGAAGGAATCGGACTTAATATGTTTAATGGCTTTTCGCTAATTAGATAGCCCTAAGCACGTGCTAAATTCGCCTTGTTGTATCGTTCCGACAGCTTTCCCTCCGCAGCTGCGGCCAATACGGTTAAGTAGCAATCTTTACGTCATAAAAAAAGTCCCACCGCAGGAAGGTCAGACAACCTATAATATTGTAAGGATTGCAAGCCAAACAGTTCGCTGACGTAAAAAAGTTAAAACCCACGAATTACTCCGCTGGGTTTTTTTTTTTTTTTTTTTTTAAATATAATCAGTTAGATGTAGAGATCAAAGTGGATGTTCGACTGGCATGCAGCACCCTCGTAAGCTGTGCATCGGGGTTTAATGGCCTCTGAGATAACGAATGTATGCCTACATCTATGGCTGATACTATAAATGATCAGCCAGAAAGTCACTCACAAAATTCTTCAGACTCACCTGTTTCATGGTGGGGAATACTTGAATTACAAACTGAAATCTAAAAAGTATATATATATATATTACTCAGAATCGCTAATATTTGAACGCTATAGACTTAATGCCACTGAGCTTTAATTCTGAAAAGGTGAATTAATAAACCAGCGTTTAATAATCGTTTTGATCGGTATGGGATATTCACCCTTCCCATTGAAGGGTTTTTAGCTGTCCATTTTAAATTGCTGCAATTAAAGCACCCATTCAGATACCCGACCCGTATACAGTTATAACAGAAAAGATAAGCAGTTAAGCAGCAGTTGCAAATCTGTTGGAACCAGTTCACATGTCTGTGGAAAACACTATATATAAAACCAGAGTAACCTGGAATGTAAGCGTTGGGTATTTTCTTAAAACTTGTATATGTAATTATTACTTGTTGTTTATACATGCGGATATCTTTACCACATCAGGCTTCCAATATATAGGCCGCCAACTCGACGGTTACTGTCTTTAGTCTGCTATTTGTATGATGTGGTCAAGGATTGTGTTTGTCGTAAGCGGCTCAATAGGTGGCGTTGTGTCACGTTCCAGTAATCCGCATTCCGCTGATGATTGTAGATTGTCTGGCTTGAGTCTGGGCAAACTACAATTCCAGGCGACAAGGCTGGTATGTACCTGCTAATCCACCTTACCGCCTACATCATAAACAAACAGAAAACATACCAAGGGTGATTTGGAAACATTCTGATCTATATATGGTGGACGTGGTTTAGAAATATAAATACCACACATGCGCAATTCCATTCTACTTTTAACAGGGATAGCTGCACTGTGTTATCTTTATAACAAACCACAGTTTAACCCCATTTCTTATAGGATGTGTGCTTTGTATAAGGCGGAAAGAGATGTGTTCGTATCTCATGCATGCCTTTTTTTCTGTCTTATATAACAAATATATTTGCGAAGACTTACAAGAATTCCATATCTGTTTGAAAGAAGGAAAACCTGCTGGAGTGGAATGGCTCTTATGAATATGCATTATGTTCCGTATTATATACTTTAACATAACAGATCTCCACGAATCTTCATTGAATAAATGTTTCTATATTATATAACAGCAGGAAATGGATCTCATACGTTATATGAAGAAGATAGATGAATGGGGTATCTACTCCCTATTACGGAAATACCGAACAATGCAGTGTAGGCCTACACAGCATATGCCAGCATGTTCGGCCTGGCGGGAAAGGTTCCCCTTACCATACAGGAGTGTGAGAAGGTATAGGCCTATACACTCTTAAAACTAAAGTGTTACATTTAACACGGTAAAGAACACGAACAGTGACGGCGTTTATAAGAGTAATCTGGCCACTTTTATAAATCATTATTGTTTTAACACTCTTCAAAATGTTAAAACTTGGTCAAAAACACCTTAAACCAACATTTGAAACAAGATTTTTTTAAAAATGATATTTTTAATGCAGTTGGAATATGAAGCTTTGAAGAGACTTGAAATATTAACACTGAATGAAACTGGTCAGATAACATGTGACTCTTATATAAGTGCAGTCACTCCTCGTGATGTTTATAGTGTAACACTTAGTTTTAGGTATAGTTACGTTTCGGATTCATGATTGCATGTGTTCATGTGAATATAGGCCTATTATTCTCACGACTAAGTACTGCTAGTGGTGTTAAATTTCAGATATCCAAATGCACGTGAGCAATTCATAAATACGGAAGCTGTTTTCTCTCGCTTTGCGGCTAACCTCAGACGTTCCGTCCTGTATATTATAGGTGTACTTCCCACATGTGTACTACCGCTTACGATTGTTACTGCATATAATTTGGTTTCTTTTGACAGGAAATGGGCACTGACGGAAAAAGGAAGACAAACATGACTTCTCTTTGTTTGCTTTGGTTTTATAGTGCTGCCTCACTGGATTGATAGTCACAGTGCATACGCTGACACCGGACCAGCCGCACAGTATACTTAGCCTATCCTGTAATTCTGTTTACCGCGAGAGGGGAAGTACCGCAGTGTATATTCGGTTTGTAGCATGGTGAAAGGTCTGGTAGCCTATAATAGCACTGTCTATGTATACAGACAGCGCGATTTCCAGGAAAAATTGACTGGGATTTTAAATCGCGGCGTGACCGCTATAGCACACAGGACCATGTAAATATGAAATCATAGTAAAGATCAGTTTAGTATTAAAACTGTGTCGAAGAACCGTCAGAATAACACAATGCTTTACTCCGAAGAGAATAAGGCCCACGTGTTGACGTGACAATTTCTACTCCTTTTACAGGAGAGGGTTACGCAATATGTATAACAAATAACAGAATCACTTTTGACGATTAGCTCTTTCGCTAGCTCCATTGACATTGAGCAATAAATGCGTGCATGCAGGGAAAAGAAAATATTTACCTGACGGTAAATAATTCAGGTCATTATACATGGGAATTGTGCGTGTTGCATAAGCAAGTTTTGATAGATATTAATATACACTATGTACAATTTAAATGATAAGTTGATGAGAGAGGCGGGGCGCATTGGTATGATGAACTGACTCTGATGTGAACAAACTACGCAAAAACACGGAAGGCATATAGAAGGGGTTGAGGTAACGGGGTATATCTGTGCTCCCGTGACCTACATTAACCCCAGAATGGGAAGGAGGCACGCTAGTGTCAAATCTTGCATCATGGTTAAACATATCTTACCTTTGTTTTTCTAGCTTCTGTTTTTTTGGGGTTTTTTTGTTTTTTTTTTGCACGAATAAATTCACATAAAACCTTTTTTAACGCTGATGCAATTGCTCAATGGAGACATCTGATCATTTGATGTTGGGCGGCAATTGTTATACATATTTTCATTGTAGATTAACCGTTTTACAGTGCGGTTGTTTCAATTGATTTGAGGACCTTTTGGGTTACTTTCGTGCTTATTCTGCATTCCCTGTGCCTTTGACGAACTTGTACGGCTGTATAATATTTTGGTTTCCTTAAAGAGCGGATTGATTGGCATGACTTTTGCTTGTGCCTGATATACATAGATTGCCCACTTATTTGAACCCATTATTGCTTATATTACAGGACTGGTTTCTGTTTCGTTCTGGAGCGCCAGCCTCGTGTACAAAGACACAGTTTCATTTCCGTGTCGGTTTGTTCTTATACATACTGTTATTAGACGTCTGTGTAGGCCTACCAACTATAAGCGTAAGAAATGTGCCCAGCATTCGTCACCCTGGTATTACGTACTATAAAACTGACTGAAAGTTATCAATGAATGGTGTCATGTTCCTGGTGTTTCAGTGAGGCAGCACTGTCCTCATCTCCATATTAGAACCGTCAACACTGTGTCATTTCTCGTGATATGATCGAAAATATGTTGATAAAAAAACAACGGTAAACTCATGCAGACAAACAAATCAATGCATTGTCAAGGTTTTGCGCATGCACCGCAAACATCCGTTTATCTTAAGTTTTTTTTTTTTTCGCTTTAGATTAACACCTTAGCACTACATATGGGTGGAGTAAACGGACGTGATATCGTCTATGGAACAGTTAATTAACTGGAGGAACGCGTCAACCCGTGCAGTGGATATAAGTTAAATCCTGTATAACTAGATATACTATGATATATTAAGTTGGAGGTCGTTGAAAATCCTCACTTAAACCGCAAATGTTAACTTTCTAAGTGTTAAAATGACACAAAAAGTTAAATGCTTAGAAACGGTCAGCATTTTAGAATGTTGCACGCGTAAGGATTGTTTGCTAAATTGTATCCTATATAATGTTAGATTTTACAAAATAATTTATACATAACATAGAACACAACGCCTAAAAGTGTTAATTTGACATATTGTAGTGTTGTAGATTACATCATTTCAAACCACTGCGTGCAGAAAGTGTTGACATAACAACATAAATGCTTTCGCTTTTCCACGTGACAATGACCAACATGTTGGATTTAACATTTTTAAGTTATAGGCCTTGGTAACATCTCTGTTTGAACAGAGAATACTTTACATTATAGGAATTTCCAAGATAGCTCTAATATAAATTTTGCTAGAACCAAGACAGAAATTGAAGATTCTATTCACGGAGAATATTTTTTTTTGTTTTACCCCGAAGTACATATATATCTCAAAGAAAACACACGGTTATGCTGTCTTTCCACTTCAAGTCATTTGTATGTGCTTCGTGTTCGCGGTTGTTGGAATACGTTTTACATTATAGTGGATTTTCCAAAAGTGTAATGTACATGGAATTTTACTAAATTTTATCATACCAGGACATAAACATTTATATTTATAAAAAATAGTTTAATCGTTACTGGGTAATTTACATATCTCAAACAAAACAGACGGCAAAGGTCACTGTTCTCCTTAAAGCGTTGTAGTATGTCCTTAATGTTCTGAACATAAGTAAAGCGATGCTATCTCCAGGAACAGTCACCAGCTGGTATAAGTATTATAACATATTATAAACCGGACAACGTCCGTCCTACTTAATGAATAGGATATCCTCGGGATGTGTTTGTAGGTCTTGGCGGTCTTTGACCTGATTAACCGCATGTGAGGAAGTTGTGGCCCAATCACCACTGTCCGCCGAGGTCCACCTCAGCCAATCAGTTGCGCGCTAACAACGAAGGAACATCAGCTGTTACGAACATCTCCGTCGTAAGTGGAAGAAAAATGCAAAGGTCGCACGCCAAGGTTACTCCCTATTGTTTAGTTGTGTTGCAGGTTTATGTATAAAATATGTAAACATATGTTTACAATAGACGATCGCACATATAGTGTGGTAGACACTAAAATTCAGCTGCGGGTTTGAATCAGGATGTTTATAAAATATACCTATAGCGCGTGAAGATCAAATTCAGGTGTATGGTTTACCCCGGACACTCCGGTTTCCTCCACTTCTTAAATCTGACCGTCAACCTACGGATGGTGGTGAGTTTTCCAGGTTTCCTCCCACCACAATGCTAGCCGCCGTCGAATAACTGAAATATTCTTGAATACGGCATGAAAAATGAAAAATCAAACAAATAAATATATTAATGAACATAATCGCCGCCGTTTGCCACAAATTTGCTTGAGTACGGCGTTAGACACATAAAAGTTTTGCCTGCGTTGAAAATGGTTATGTAGAATTAAAGTATTATAGAATTGGTCATATCTTGTTTGTAACAATAAATAATTGAATAAGTATGGCGTATCGCCATCTTTTAATAGCAAATATGTCTTTATACGCACTAAAGAATTAAGACATGTTTCACTTTATGTATGCGCCGTGTTCTTAAATATGTAGCAATATAACGCCTAAGGTATTCAGTACACACAAGGTATGTTGACAGACCCTAGTTCAACATGGGCTTAAGGCACAAATGTCAATTAATAACGTGTGGTTTATCTCTTTTGTACTTTTCACATTTTGAGATACAGGTCAGATTTCACCACTGTTCCGCAACATTCTGTTCCTAAGACTGTATGCTGGATTTACCGACAGCGTTGGCAAAGTGCCATAAATAGCCAATGAACAATTAAATAAAAGCCAATATCGTGGTCCAGACGTACGAAGGCCATGCACAGTTGAGAGTATAGACTTGTCATCTATGAAACAACTATAGCTTATCCTTCCAAGCAAAAGCTGATTGCTCCATGCTTTTGGGTTTCCTCGCCAATCGAAGACATGCAGACATGTTTAACATCTCAAGGCCACGCATGTATAACGGCTTATATCTAGCAGTATTTAACGCAGGTCACTTCAGCCTAAATATTTACTTTACATCCGGCTAGATTTTACATTAGTCTTTCTTCGAAAAGAGATACTTTATCCTATGAATTTCTGAGGTGTTAAAGAATAGTACCTCTGTACCAATGTCACCATAATTTCAGATCTGAAAATACACATAACGTAGGTTGTCAAATCGTTGTAAACACATTAACAAAAATCTTCACTATATATTGTTAGAGAGAGCACAGATGGATACGTGTCCCCTGCACTGTAATAGTGCTTATAGCGGTGTATTGCCGCTCTGTTGGAACTCCGTGAGTTTACTCAGGCGCTATGGGGTTTAATTTCCTGCCACATTATCAGCCAGTATTGAATGATGTGTACTTTACTGGTAGTGAATAAAATCGCAATCGGAAACTCGTCGTACGTCTACGTTGCGCTCTGGATGTCCTTCTACAAGTTCTTTATTGGATATTGTTTGTTAACATCAAGAAGTTTTCACTTAATATGCAGTGGCAGTCAGTTTCACGGTTGGAGGCAAACCACTGACATTATAGACACGAATCTTAAGTTCAAGGCTGATGGGTTCATATACTCGTCTGAGACTTGAGGCGTTATATAACGATCAACTGTTATCCACAAAAAGCTATCCAATTGCCCTATAGTGTGTTATCTTCCACTCGAGCCACACTGACAAATCCCAGGTCAGAGAAGATACTAAAGGCAGCAAACACATACACCTACATGTTTGTATTAACCGGAACCGAACGTATAGAAGAACTCATTTTACGCACTGTCCATGCAGGAAGTCATCCTGTTTCACTTTTTGCAAAGTTTGCCAGGTATCTTAATAAATATGACTCTATACAAGGAAGTTTGTCAGCAGAGCGTTATATAAATATACAAAACAATGCCTTTGTGTTATTTTACATAGGTATTGTTAAAACCCAGTCGTGCTGGGAAAACACGCTTATGCAAATGCCTTCCTACAAGATTAAACCAATAGAAATCAACCTAATTTCTGGTAAAGAGAATGAATTTTGTTCGTCCTGGTATACTTATTCAGGAATGTGAGGGAAAAAAAACAATGAACCAGTTAAACATAGGTAAAATTCAATGCAAGAGTTGAGATGTCTCGCTATGTTATGACTACTTACAGCGTATTGTCTTATGAAAGCACAATTATAAATCCCAGTAATTTGGCGATTTGACACAAGCCTGATTGACAAATTAAATGATGAACAATTACATGGACTGAAATCCCAGCAAAACCGCGATTTGGAATTGATATATCTAAAAGATTTAACATTTAAAATCCAATTTCTAATTTTTCAAATAACTGATTTGAAGGCGTATTTTAAAGTACCTGTCTACACAATGTGCCACTGGGTGATTATTTGTTGTAGTTAATAAGAAACTTTACTAAAAATATTTTTCTGCAGACCCATGTAGTGATTTTTTGGCTGTTAAAACGAAGATTCCGTTAAGAAAATCGTAAGCATCAACCTTTCAATGTTAAGATGAAGCACTCAGAAAGCCAGGGCTATAATTTCTTGACCAAACACGTTGACCGAGAGTTAGAAGAAGTTCGACGCTCGATATCACCGGTTTGTTATTCTATTCTGTAGTGTTTCTGGCATTCGTATAGACGCCATCACTACATGGCATTAATGTCTGCAATGCTGCTGTGAGGAAATATTTTGCAAATTTCATTCTCTCTTTCTCACTAACCACTAGAAACTTCAATGACCTTTCACATTTGAGGTCAAAATGCCATATCCAGGTCTTAAGAGTTTTCTACCCAGCCTATAAGTCATGTCAAAGGGCGTCACCTGTCGATTGCATGGTGTCCGGCCCCCAATAAATGGCTACCGGGCGAAATCAGCAACATAAATGGCCCCTTGAAGTGTCACTGCTATTATAAGTATGATTAGGTCAATGTGGGGAGTCAGCAGAGAGCATTTCATTCCGAAATTGGCCAAGTTCTGATCGCCATGTACCCTAGAGCAAGTGTCGGTTATTTGCCCGCGAGTAGGGGGAGGGGAGAGTACTGTATTACCTATATAACTTATCGTACACCCTCAAGGCATTAGTCCCAGTTCAATACTCAGATCTTATATAGCACTTCAAGTGTTCATGCAGAGACACGTTGTTCTGTTTTTTTTATATGGATCCGATGACGGATTACCATGGCTCGTACTTCTTTGCATCGTGCCACATTACGTCAGATTAGCGAAAGCACTGTATGCACCTCATACAGCGAACACTTCAACGAATGTCACAACCCTGAGGCTTATCTTACTCGATAATCTGTTGTCGTAAAGGAGGAGAACTTTGCACAAAAGAGAGCAATACGCAAAAGGACAAAGATCCTCCTCAAATCGGAGCTCCAAATCAAAACACAATACATCGGCCTTTGTCAGAATCGCCATGTGATAATTTGGCAATGTTACCAGCCTACTATCACCTCACCCCTTGGAGCCAACCTGACTCCCACTCACGTACTGGAGTACTCCGTGATCTTGGCTGCACTACTCGGTAACCCTATTTGCTGAAAACTCACCCGAACCATGTCCCCTCAAGATCTAATAAATGCGGTTATCTTCACTGATTCGGATTAAAAATTCAGTATGTTGGTTGTTTCTAACTGGTTCACCTTCTCGTCAAGATATGGCTGAGACATTGGTAATGTGGAATTAAATCTCATTCAGTCATTCATTCTTACAGCACGTTGGTGTTGGGTAGTTTGCAGTCAAAGAAGTTCATATTGCAAGTAGCTTTTATTTACTGTTAGGTGTTCCCGATATAAACGTCTAGGTTCCAAAGAAATGCCTGTTTTAGTGACTTGTCTAGCATAACTTAGTAGAATAAAGACATCATGCGCTACCCTGTGGTACAAAACAGACATGGTACACTCCAAAATAATGACAAGACGTCAAAAACTGAACAGGAAGTAGTTCACGACATGTAACCCTTAATTTAACTCCGGATAGGTTTGTGATGTTCGTCGGGTTTAAATGGTGGGTCTGTTTGGTAAATTGTGCAGCGGGTGGGGGGGGGGGGGTATCGTGATTATCAGATAGTCCTTCATTACCGCTCCGCCATGACCTCTAGGTCTTTCAAGAGAGCGTAATAAAACGAGGGGATAACTATCACCGTGGCTGTCTGGTTCTCCAGTGATGACTGTCGACACGAATGATAGTCACAGAAACGTCAACTACACAGCAACTTCGGTGGTCTTCCCGTCTGATTTTCTACACAATTAACTCTTCAGACAGTATTCTTTGATGTCTGTCTTCAGTTTGGCCACCCTTTATCACGAGGTATGCAATCCTATGAGGTGGGCGATATTGCCCTCATTTTTGAAAACCATTAATCGATAATCCTAAGGTCATGTGATAGCAATCTGAGGTGAGGTGTATGTTCTCAGTTTGACAACTGTTTGTGAGAAGTTTTGGATGTCTGCTTGATCTCTTCAGTTATTGCGAGGTATACAATTGCAATGTGAAGTTTGAATGTCTACTTGATCCATAGTTATTGCAAGGTTTCCAAAAACAATTACAAAGAGATGTTTTGGATGTCTGCTTGATCTCTATAGTTATTCCGACAATAGTGAAGGTTATATGTTGAGTCTTTGTTTGATTTCTACTTGTTTCAAGACGTGCATCTCCATTTGAACCCTAGTTATTTCTAGTACAATGGCAACCTGAAATTCCACAATATTTTGTTACTTTTATTTTTTTTTTTTAAACAAAACTGATCACACGTAAAAGAAACTCAACTTTCGAGAAGAGAGTGGATTAACAAAATACGTTGGCTATACTGACACAATCCAGCATCGTGTAGAGAATCCCAGACTCTTATTGCTTATCGTTGTCCACCATTTGTATGTAGTATGGAAGAATAATTACTTTGCAATAGAAAGTTTTACAATTAAGTGCATTGTCCATAATCTAAAGTGCTTTTGAACAAATACTTCGTCTCTGCGCAGCCTGGTGTGGTGTATAACTGAAGAACTGAAGAAAAGTATAATTCGGCATGTGGTGAATGTCTGTCGTAGCCTGGCTTGTCCAATTACATGGGAGTACGTTTGGAGACCCGATAATGGGCAGGCAAATGGCTGTTAAACCTCTGTCACTCAGAATCCCCGCCATTAAAAATTTTATCCCACCGAAAGGGTGGGTCGAGCGTTGTTCTTGAACTTCGCCGTTTTAAGTCACAAGTGCCCGGCATGTTTTCAGCGCTAACACTTCGTCATCAATCCCATTACCGCTGCTCTCCTCTGGCGTCCGACGATGACCCCCGCTTTTAACACCCCCAAGGGGTTGTAGCTTTATGGGGACCATAAACGCACAAAGCATGTCCTTGCGTATGTCTGGACCTATTAGTCTGTGGACCTCGCTGACACGTCCCCACAGCGACCAGCATCTGTTCATCACCAACAGGTGAGAGTCATGTCCTACAGGTAAATGACCAGGTACAACGGCTAGCCATATAGACGAATGTCAAGGTCATTGGACATCGGCAATCGGTCTTCAGGTGACACGCTTTGATTTATACGTGACACTGACTAACTACTAAACCTCAACATAGCTTGCTTACACATTGACATATCAGTGGACGCGATCATTATTTCAAACCATGGAGTCAGTCAAGCAGAGCTACCAGTAGCAGACAGCCAGGTGAAAATCCTTATGGAAAGGTTTTGGAAAACCAATGCCTTTGGTACCTTTAAGTGTGGTATTTTTCTGGTGTAGTATATTAGACTTAATTTTAAGACGCAGGGAAGAAGAATTTTGTGTATACTTGTTTTGTTTTACCTCGCTGTAGTAGTGTTCGAACCAATTGATCAGCAGCTCATTGATGAACTTAGCTAAGGATTCCTTATTAGATGCCAAGATAAGTGCCTTTGTTCAGTTGTCAAGTTGTTCAGTTATCAAGTTGTTCAGTGAATGCTGAGTCCTTTTTAACCTTGGACCTCTAAGCTTAAAAATCCTAAAAGGAAAAAGAAACTAGTATCTTTGTGTGTGTGTGTGGGGGGGGGGGGGGGGATTGAAATCCATGAATACATATCGTGCGCAAGATAACCAGAGACGACAGACATCGATAAAAAGGTTACTAGAGCAGACCGTTAAATTGCAGGATCATCGATGGGGAACGATGTGATACGTACATGTCTTTGGATTATTAAAGAGACATTTTTAGTTAAAAATTGATCGGCGCAAATCAAATTGAATTTTTGCTATATTTTTGAATACCCACATAATTACCTTTAACATAATACCAGCTTCGTCTGTGCATGTGTTACGATTCAAAATTGGTAATAAAGTTCCCAAAATTTATATAGCAGGTAGCATTATAACTTTTTCAAACTTTAAAATCATTTAGAATCTATATTAATCGTGCGAGTCTGACAGGAAATAATTTGTGTTATTCTTGCTAAATACAGAAAATTTGATTTCAGTAGCAAGTGTGGATTTATTGCCCAAAATTCTCCGATATAGCATCTTAAGCAACTTAGACTCACATTCTAAAAAAAGGAAACAGCCGGGCAAGGGCTGGTTGACCTCAAATGTGACATGGGCAGATAAATCCTATATCTAACATATACATTCCGTTCTACCCATTGCAAAAGCTTTAGGTTGTTTTAGAACGCAAAACTCTTTTTAACAGCTATATTCTCTTCCTTCCGTGATAATACTTGTCTGTAAGGCTGAAACCCTCCAATAATCACGCTCTTTTGAATCGAGTTTATTTATTACGGAAGTTAAGTTACCGAGAGTTACCCGCAATCACAAAACATGTAACTAAACGTCCCTATGACGTCACCTGCAGTTGAACATGATTCCAATGTTTCACATTTTCACACGGGTAACCATAAAAAAGTCTATACCTGATTTAACTGCGGAAAATTAAAATTATCCATTTAAATTGGATTTGTTAGCGAGCTATTGACCTCACCAGTACAGATGTACCCATGTATGCGTGCAGCAGTTTAAATCTGATATTGATTAACAGTGTACAATGGCAACCTGAAATTCCACAATATTTTGTTACTTTTATTTTTTTTTAACAAAACTGATCACATGTCAAAGAAACTCAACTTTCGCCGAACGAGAAGAGAGTGGATTAACAAAATACGTTGGCTATACTGACACGATCCAGCATCGTGTAGAGAATCCCAGACTCTTATTGCGCTCTTTTGAATCGAGTTTATTTATTACGGAAGTTAAGTTACCGAGAGTTACCCGCAATCACAAAACATGTAACTAAACGTCCCTATGACGTCACCTGCAGTTGAACATGATTCCAATGTTTCACATTTTCACACGGGTAACTATAAACAAGTCTATACCTGATTTAACTGCGGAAAATTAAAATTATCCATTTTAAATTGGATTTGTTAGCGAGCTATTGACCTCACCAGTACAGATGTACCCATGTATGCGTGCAGCAGTTTAAATCTGATATTGATTAACAGTGTAATCTTACATAAAATCCCCTAAAGTTCAACATATGTCCCTTCCTGATAACAGACAGTTTACAAAGTACAGTAAATATGATTCCGAATCCCTGCATCTGGCTTACTGTTGTTATGCGACCATTGTTGACGGTTAAAAACAGTCTATATAACCACGATTTTACACCGGAAACACTCACTTTCCCTGATGAAGTTCGAAGGATTTTTGTTATTATTTCTTAGTGTTCAAAACTAGATATACTTTGACGATTTACCGTCCATACACTATATATGATCTTCTTCCAATGACATTTAGAAAAGGAAATGACACAGGACATTCGATGGATGAGCACTTGTAGCAGTTTCCTTTCAAGGCTGAGTATCAGAAAGTTTCTTTCGCCGAAACGTTGCTTTGACAGGTTCCTGGAAGTTGAAATGTCCATGCCTAAACTATGTATGCCTATGTCTGTAGTAACCGTCCTGTACTTCACACTATGTAACATTCCAACATGCACCAGTAGTCAGCGACATGCAGGTCATACCGCTCTTACCTAGGGCTGTTTAGTATGCAAATTAGCTAGTTAACGACGAGTAACCTTATCTCAAACGTTGTAGCAATATCTTAGGTTTAGATGTGCCAGATCAGTAATACAAAACAAACCCAACGGAACCTTTAATATAATCCAGTGAGTTAAACGATCCTAAGCAGCGATAGTGCCTCTGATATAAGAGGCGCTACATCATATAACATGTTAAAGTACATAATCCAAATGACAGGATACGTCCACTTTATCAACCTGAATTATTCGTATATACTGTGATTTTTTTTTTAAAAAAATGAGAATATTACTGTCAGTTTGTGTTGACATTTCTCGAAAATAGATTGCAAAAATGAGAATTTATTTATTTATTTGATTGGTGTTGTCCTCAAGAATATTTCACTTATACGACAGCGGGTCATTATAACGTGGGAGGAAACCGGGAAACCCGCAGGTCGCTTGCAGACCTTCCCACTTATGGTCAGCATGAGCTGTATTTGAACTCACAGCAATCACGGTGCTGCGCTTACCACACAAACAGCCAGGCCACGGGGCTTCCTAAATTAGATTTATTTATTTATTTGATTGGTGTTTTACGCCGTGCTCGGTAATATTTCACTTATACGACGGCGGCCAGCATTATGGTGGGTGGAAACCGGGCAGAGCCCGGAGGTAAACCCACGACCATCCGCAGGTTGCTGGCAGACCCTTCCCACCCTTAATTAGAACTAAAAAGGAATAATTATTAAACACAAACCAGTTCCATGCAGGAGTTTTTGCACGACAGACACGTGAATAAAGTAGTGCACGCTTGGAATTTTGCATTCAGACTTCGAGCATTCAGTTTCCAAACACTTGACGGATAAATTCACGACTTAAACTTTTCGATATGTCGTTCTCAGTGATACTGATAAACTGTTTATCTTATTAAATACCCTGAATAGTAATAGCTGTGGATCATTTTATACGGATTAACTTGTACTATTTTTAGATGATATAGATTGGCCATCGCTACCTACATCATATTTATCCTACCATGACAATGGTTTGTAAAAATTCAGATGAAATTTTTGTCCACTTCTCAAATTATTCGAATTAAATCAGCGAGACTTCGACACCATTCTATGCACAAATAGGGCGTTTTATTCTTTAAAAATATGAGCACATTTTTAAAGGTGAAGCATTGAAGCGCATCCTTTAACACCATAGCTGAACAGCCTGTACTATCTCTGGTGGCGGTTAATGCAAAACCGGTTGATTTACACGCTTAAATACGCAAAGAACGTCATTCTTCTTTAACGGTACATGCTAATCATCGAGGCGAAGTCATAGATCACTTAACTCCATTGGGACAGGCTTTGATCAATAAGCTGTCAACCCTTCAACAGTCAAGATTTCAAACCCTTTTTCACGTTTTTTCTTCAGTGTTTTACACATGGATAATTACTATGACCTGCTCTGACAAAAGATAACTATCTATAATTCATTTGATCTTCTTTTTTTATGGTGTCGAATTGCGATCCTCTGTTGAACTACTGAAGCTCGACTTCAATGAAGACGGTCTGATGAACTCCAGTCATCGGGCAACACTAACAGCATATAGCCTATAGTTTTATTTGAAACATGTAAAATCTGAACGCGGACTGGCTGGTAACAGCTTGTGTTTATCACGGTCTGTACGCTATATATATATATATATATATATATAATATATATATATATATATATATTATATATATATATATATATATATATATATATATATATATATATATATATCAAGTCAGATCACTGAATAAGTTCATAATGGCTTTTAATCCCAGAATTGATTCTCAGTATTTAAATCTGTTTTTCTTAAGTATATGTGTACTTGGGAGTAGAAATAGCCTGGCCATTCAACTCGTGCTGAAGGGATCTTCGAATGATGTTTATTTATATTCCTTTTCAAAGCAACCTTTGTGTAAAAAAGACATGGACTTTACTCTTGAACATGGGCTCAAGAATTGTAATATACCACACTGACAATAATTTCACCGGCCCTACGTGGGAAGGTCTATCAGCAACCTGCAGATGATCGTGGGTTTCCCCGGGCTCTGCCGGGTTTCCACCCACCATAATACTGGCCGCCGTCGTATAAGTGAAATATTCTCGAGTACGGCGTAAAACACCAATCAAATAAATAAATCAATAATTTCATGGAATTCTTCGCCCAACATCTGGTTTACAAACTGTAGTATTCAGTTCGTTGGTGAAAAATGACGATACCGTAATTCACGTATAATTTCACATAGTTTTTTCACAACTTGGAGCAGCCGGATGATATATAATTGGTGAACATTTTCACGCAATTATGGGTGGTTTACTTATTATATCCAAAAGTGGATTTATGAGTTAGTGTAGTGTATAATGACGCAGTTAACAAGATGCATGTACATAGGATATACCAAACTTATTCGGTGACATACTATATATATACATGAAATTCCACAGCTGTCGTTTCGAGAAACGTCTTAGTTGGTCACATGGCTCTAAAATGCATCGTTTGCCTGTGCCTTTTTTTAAAGGTATTATTTCACCCACCGCCGGTCCAGTCGATTCACCCTATATGTAAATATACGCTATATAGCTTTTAAACGGTATTGTGAAATGACAAGAAAGGTCCAAGGCACTCAGAAGAACAGCTGACTCACAAATCGGTCAAGGGTCCAAGACTTGGGTCTATGATCCATGAATTGTGACATGAGACAACATCGGTATCTCTACACCTATAGATTTAATCCCATTTGAGAATATGCATATATAGCACCATTGATGCTGTCGTGATAGTTTCGGTACAGTCGACTGTATGGACTGTAGGCCTATAGCTCTGAGTTTGTTTTCCTACACCGTTTTTTTTTCAGCAACGCGTTTTGTTTGATCATTGAACTTTGGCCTCCTCACAGGGAACCCTCGACCAGTTGCACCCACTACAGAGGTCAGTCATATACTTTTGTAGATATACATAAATGCGTCCGTCATCCGTTTACTTGATATGCTGTTATCGTATATACACCGTAGCTACAACAAACACGTATATCCAACGTCAACTGATACGAAACCAAGGTTAATATATAAATAATCACTTCTCTTTACTCTTGAGTACCAGAAAAGATATGTCGAAATATTTTGGTAAAGATACATCCACTGTTCTTCAAGTGGTCCGCGTCTTGGCGACAGAAGATTTTTTTTTTTTTTAGTTTGACAAGTAGCTATCTTGATAAAGTCCGTGATCCGAACCTTCTTGAAGCCGCTAAGCTCGTCTCGTCCGAAGTCCGCAACGCGAGTTCGTATAAGTTATGTTTTCATTTAGGGAGTAATCCAAAGGCTGTAAGGGTCGAGAAGAACAGCAACGTATAGTTGTCCAATTAAGACGAGGGTATCGACGGACGACTTTGTCAAATTGAAGGAAAGGTGGCCATAGTGCTTTGGTTGTCAACGGTTAGCCATATAGCTATATATACTGTCCGTATAGCGCTGCTTGAATTACCTGCAATTAGACAGCACACAAAAACGCCGTACGTTCGTTGTGGACTATATATATATGGTTCATGGGGTACACTACCGTATGTCCGTTAAGTGCTCTCGAATTGAGTATCAAACCTTTTCATTCACGGCTAAAATTACAGATAAAGAAAATACCTGTCGAGGTAAAGTCTAGAGTCCAACCGCTAACTTATACAGCCCCGTTTTGGCCTTATCACAAAGTGCACTAAGTGAGCCCACGCCAAACACCTATCCCCTGCCCTAATTTAACACTAATAAAACCACGGATATGTGGGCCGTTGGCTTAAACATACAGGAAATCGGTTCCGTGTAAATTTGAATTCACTTCTATAAAAAGTTATATAGTATTGTACATGTAGGTCAATTCTTGTCCCCTCCGTGGGAGACTGATAATACAAAATGGACGCGTACGACTCGATTGAACAAGTAATAACTTGCGGTTAGTCGATAAGTATGCCAAGTCATTATTGTTCAAGCTATTTTGTGGATGTATATCTTTAGTACTTTGGAACTTTAAGTTGTGATGGTGCATTAGAAAGAAAACATCACTCAAGCAACGTTTAGGTGAAGCAACGAAATAATAGAATCTGGGGAGTCTTTAAGGCGAAGAGGAGCATCTTTATGAACCCTTAATTAGTATATTATAATCTCCCAAACCATATACCCCCCGCCCGCCCCAGTTTGGTCAGATTATTATTCACTTTTGTATTCTCAGACCTCGATAAATATCTTCTCAAAGATATCTTCTTTCTCAGACCTCGGGGATACAGCCTTAGATAGCGAGATATTTTCTCATGCATATATTTGTAGCTGTTGTCAAGTATTTCTTTGTAATGTTTTATAGGAATTAACTTGTGAAATTTGTTTACTAGCAAACAGTGTTTAAAGGCATAAAAAAACTTCACGATGCTATAAAAAAATCTCTGATGTAAGGGGGGGGGGGGTGGGGTGGGCCTCCTTGGCTCAGTTGGTTAGCGCGCTAGAGCAGAGTAATGACCTATGAGTCTCTCACCAATGTTATCGCTGTGAGTTCAAGTCCAGCTCATGCTGGCTTCCCCTCCGGCCGTACGTGGGAAGGTCTGCAGGAACCTGCGGATGGTCGTGGGTTTCCCCCGGGCTCTGCCCGGCTTCCACCCACCATAATGCTGGCCGCCGTCTTATAAATGAAATATTCTTGAGTACAGCGTAAAACACCAATCAAATAAATAAATAAAAAAATCTCTGATGTAAGGAATACTACTCATTGAAGTTTTGAACATTGCTGAAGAGACAGGCACCTGATAGCACAGTTGGTAGAGCGCCCGCTTCGGGAGCGGTAGATCCAGGGTCACACCTAAGACCTTAAAAGAGGAAGTTGTACCTTCCTCCAGTGGCTGAGGTATAATTCCCTCGGGCGAGCGCCTCACTTGCCTTATTATATAAAAGAGCGGTGGAAATCCGCCCTGCAACAAGGAGGCCCGTTTATTTATTTATTTATTTATTTGAATGGTGTTTTTTCGTAATACTCAAGAATATTTCACTTATGCGACGGCGGCAAGCTTTATGGTAAGAGGAAAGCGGGAAGAGCCCTGCGGAGGAGGCACATAACATGCACTCTAAGGATTCCTTCGTCGTCACATGACTGGAAAATTGTTAAGTACGACATTAAACCCCGAGCACCTCACTCACTCATTGCTAAAGAGGCCCCTAAGCACCAAATGGGTCATAACATATTCCTTGTAAGAACAACATTTATGGGATATCTTCTTTTATCATATTTATTATTGATGTCATATTTCTGCCGAATACATAAATGTGTGATAACAAACGTTTATATTATATAGTCTTGTAAAGTTCATCTTAATTTCCAAAATTCATCTTTTCCTCGCATACTGATGAAGGCCGGTACAAGTAAGCCTATAAGGAGTCGAGGTCAGTCAACTATATGCTCAAGTTGTATATACTTGACAAAGACTGGTCCGCCTGAGGATGAGACTTCAAACTGCGACGGAATTTGAAAATGGTTATGGCCGCCACTGGAGTCCGCAATTAGAGCACTAGGAGCTCAGTGTTGGTAGGTTTTGTTGATTATAGGTTAAAAGGGATTATTTGCTTACCGAGCCTCCGTATACCTTAACTGCCTTTGTGAGATCAAGTTTCACAAAGACAAGGTGTTCGGTTTAATACAAATTGGCCTTCCTCAGGGCGAAACGCCCCTCCCCTCCCCCCCCCCCCCTCCAACTCTCCACTCTATTATCTCTATTCCTGGTAAGGCAACCGTAACGACCACAGCTTCACCTACACAAGAAAGGATGAGTCTTCTCGATCCCAGACTGTATTATTCATGGTAACCTGACAACTGTCACCAATAATGCACATTATCCGCGCAGGCTCTTTTCTTGTCTCCGTGTGAGAAGAATGCACTGTACCGGACACTTTTCTTATCCTATAATACACATGGACATAAAAGGAGGTTTTAGCGCAGAAAGTTCTGCGCGTGCATGGAATGTGTATGCCCGTATGGTTCCAGTAGAACGAACTATCATTCTAACCATGTTTCAATCACCATCCGTCATGCTGGCTTCCTCCCATCTTTCGTGGGAAGGTGTACCAGAAACTTGCGGATGGTCGTGGGTTTCCCCCGGACTCAGTTCTGTTTCTTCCCACCACAATGCTGGCCGCCGTGGTAGAAAGGCGAAATTGTCTTGAGTACAGGCGCAAACACAGATCAAATAAATAAACAAATTAGTCATCATCCTTGTACCCAAAAGTGCTCGGAGTGAACGTTCCTGGAATCATTCTAGTAAGTTTATTTATTTAATTGTTGTTTTACGCTGTATTCAAGAATAATTTCACTTATAAGATGCCAGCAAGCATTATGATGCTAGGAAACCGGGCAGCAGAACATTCTGCTAAGTGCATTGCCCTTTGAAATTAGAGCGAGAAAAGATGAAGATTGTTTTTTGGTTGTATATACTTAAATGCCACCATGCAGTATATAGCCTTGCTATGTCCTGTCATCTAACTGATTTGGAGAAGGAGGGGGGGGGGGGGGGGTCTTTGGCAATTTGTCCATAAGTAAACCATAAACCACACCGTTTACTGGACAATCCTTACTTCGTACCAATATTCAGAACAGTAATTCGTACCAATATTCAGAACAGTAATTCGTACCAATATTCAGAACAGTAATTCGTACCAATATTTAGGAGAGTAATTCTATAGTCTTATACATCCTTCGTATATAAATAAAAGAAGAAAAAAAATGAACCCCCGTCGAAATCTACGAGTATACAGCAAAAAGTACATTATTTCATTGAATATGTTATAGTCTACAAAATGTACCCTGCCCACAATTATTTATAGATCGCAGCCATTGGGATATTCGAATACAGCAACACAAGTAAGCCCCGTCCAGACTATCTAACATAGTTCAACTTTTGTTGATTCAACAGCAAGTTGAAACAAGTAAGTTGAGTGTCCCGTCCACTCTACAAGCCAGATAGGTCAACCTTGTCCAACACTGTTGTCGTGTGTTGAGCTGTGTGTGTTTTTTACCAAACTTTCAATAAATTTCCATCTTTCTCTCCAGTGCATGAGACATCATGGTTTTCTTTTGTCCCTGTCTTTGTAATCTTTAGAGAGCGTGTTGTACAGGCATTTTATTTTTCATGCTTCTGTATCAACGAAACTGTCTCATCTTGAAACCATTTTCTCGCTTTCGCTTTTGGTGTTCGCCATTTTGCCCAGGTCCTTAAGACGGTCACGTTATTTCTTCACGCCCGCTGATTGGCTACTTTCACGGGGCTTCAGCCTATACCTCATTCACAGAGTGTACTTAAGCACGTTTCCTGTCGTGTTGTGTTTGTCCTGACCCAAATATGTATTTCTGGGAAATCAACTTAACATGTGAACGCTTGTTGAAACCTGATATTAGCATTACTGGGACGCGTAAGTTCTGTACCGCGTTTCGGACCTGGGACGGGTCAGATATCGCTCGTAGAACGATTGATCGGAGCATATGTGGGGCAATAACTCCATTTACATAACCCGCAAGACCTGTAACTAGGGGTAATTCTGAGAATCTAAATTTCAGAGGATTTTACGGTTCAAAGAGCAAATAATTCAGAGTATGGTTCTTTGAATTCTGAGAAACACCCGCATCCGTCCTTTTTGTAAAATACATAATTGGCCCATATTTACGTCTGATAAACTGGCTATTACATGTATAATGCAAAGCTGCATGTCAAACACTGTATGCTACACATCTATATTCAGTTCTATACCAAAAACGACATTCTGGCCGTTTTGAACTGTAATATTCATAAATCAGTATTCATAAAATAATTTCTTCTCTGGCCGTACATGGGAGGTTCTCTCAACAACCTGCGGATGGTCGTGGGTTTCCAACGAGCTCTCCTCTGACCATAATGCTGGCCGCCGTCGTATAAGTGAAGTACTCTTGAGTTCGACGATGGTTTAACCTTGGCAACTCATAAAAGTAACCGCCGTCATTTGTGAAAAAAATCTTTAGTATGAACGGCCTTAAGTACAATTTGAGCAAATATAACTAAAATTTACGAATGTTTGTAATTGTGTACATGCTTTCAAGATCAGAATCCTGTCAAATATAGTTTATTTTACAAGCTTAACCTCAATGTTAACGTCACATTGGGTATATTACAACCATGCCTCCTTATTTGTTGCGGGTCAGGCCGGCCATTGCACGACACATTTATAGTGCTGCTTCACTGGAAGGCCATGCCGAAGATACCAAACATGACACTCCAACCTGTTACAGTATACACTGCGTGGCGACGTAGATTTGGTTTGTCACCTTTTGATAAGGGCTAAGCATGGAATTACCAAGTATCGCCACTCGTTGAGTATTAAGTCAAGCATGCTCCGATTTGGGTGCTAATCCCAGATTCCCGACAAGAAGGTTATCTTGCAAGTGAATCTAAAATGGGATTGAACCCATACTGCATTCAGAACATAATTGCATATACTGTGTTCCATACTTCTACATGCCACTAAATTGGTGTATTTTCCACTAATGACGAATTAATCCGTTCTCGGGAACGGATTAAATCGGATTAGATCGACAGAAAGGCAATCCGTCAACCCTCATGGAACGGATTTAGCGGAAGATGGGGCCTCCATGGCCGAGGGGTTAGCTGCGTGCTAGCGTGGCACAATGACCAAGGACCCTCTCACCAATGCGGTCGCTGTGAGTTCAAGTCCAGCTCATCTTATCTTCCTCTCCGATCGCATCTGGGAAGGTCTTCCACAACCTTCGGATGGTCGTGGGTTTCCCCCGGGCTGTGCCCGATATCCTTCCACCACAATGATGGTCGCCGTCGTATAAGTCAAATATTGTTGAAAATTGTTAAATACAGCGTAAAATTCCAATCAAATAAAATAAATAAATTAACAGAAGATTTTTTGAGGGTTTATACTGCCTTTGTTTATCGAGTTAAATATATGGCCATCTTGTTTTCCCTTGTAAGGATTTACAAGCCACAGCCGTACATTTGATTGGTCAGATCCAAAGCAGAGACAGCATATCCATGCAAAGACACAGAAAAGCGCTTTTTTATTTGTACTTGATTCCTTTTTATCTTATAAAACAAAGTTTTTCCTGCGGAGTCAAAGAAATCTATACCTGTATAGCTTTTGCTGGCTTAAAATTAAATCTGTTCAAAAAAAGCTTGTGGAAAACCTCACCAGGGTCGCCATGCATGCACTAAAACAGCACAAGCCCAGGGACACCGCAAATGACCTGAGGCTATAGGCACAGTGCAGCATTTTATATAAATGGAATATTGGTTATTATGTAATGACAAAAACAATTTAGTTGTTTACTTACAAATTAGTTTCTCGTGTGTGCATGCCTCCTTAGGTTAGTTAGGTAGCTGATTGCTTTTAATAACTTTGGAAAGATATCCCAGAAAGACGTGTCTCCGTAAAATGAGTTTGCTTCTCTTGGCGAAGTATTGAACAATTACATATCTATACGTATGAAGCTAGCCAAAGCTTTATCTACATATACATACATAGGTAGTCCTTCCCTTCAGCGCGGGAGGGGGTTGTGGAAAAATGTTCCCCTACTAAGTGCAGGGTTCGGAAAGTACATTTTGCAGATCAACATACTTATCAAGTTTCCATAGTCGTCGCACTTTGGGGGGTTGCCTTAGGAAACTAACGGTATTTTCAATAATTTGTGTCTAAACACGCTAGTCGTTACTTATACGGGTGTTGAATACCCTGACAACCTGCTATTGTACACTTACAATGGTAGCAGCCAAGGGAGGCAAACTTGTTAAAAGCATGTCCATATAGCTTATCTCGCAAAACCTTAAATCTGTCAAAATTCTTGCCGAATACACAAAGAGTGTAACGGTCCCGCTTGATCTGGGTAGGGGGAGGTCTCGAAAGCTGACACTATTGGGTTAATAAGCACGCCTGCACGAAGAACATCATGTATATAACCTTAATCGTAAAGATATCAAATTTTAGAAAAATTTAGAAATCTTTTGGCAAGATGATTTATCTGTGTTTTTATTTCTTGTTTGAATAACGGTTAAGTACCTTTGAGAATAAAGGTATGTCTTGAAAAATTTGCTATTTACAACATTCCTGGTGTTAGATTGAAGAAAGACCAGCCAAGGTTGTGCAAGGGCAGTAAGAGGAGCCTTAGGGATTGGGAGTGGGGATATATGGATAACAGTGCAATAATTATGTTCTACATCTTTCTGATTTATCACATAAACTGTGATGCCGGCAAGAATAACTAACGGTAAATGCAAGAAAGATTAGTCCGGATTCAGAAACTGTAAAACTCGAGTTTCTTATGATTTGAAAAATTCTATCGATTTAAATTTACAAGGTCTTGAAAACTAAAATAAAGTTATATATTTTATTTGATTTGTGTATAACGTTAGGCGTAAGCTTATTTATATAGGTCTTCGAAACTTGAGTTTCCCGCGGAGTAAACAGCCACCCTTTGTAACATAAATGACCAACCTCCGGCCTTAAAACTGCAGCCGAAGTAGCACGAGTTGGATTCTTCATTGACCATGCAGCGTTTCGCCGTGACGAGAACGATTTAGTCAAATGAGCTAGTGAGCCCCCAACCCCACCCCACCCCATCCCCACCCCACCCCACTCTCCTATACAGTCAGCAACTATGCAAATTTAAAAATAAACAAATAACAATATCAAGTTTCATCAGGTGACAACCGCCGTAGTGTTTGCCTTTAAAAACAGCGGAATTTCAATCAATTTGCGCCTGAGCGCGACAGTCGTATGTAGCAAGTTTGAACCTTTTGCCAACCAAATGCTGATTGCACACAATAGAGGAAGCCAAGGGAGGCAAACATGTTAAAAGCATGTCAATATTTCAAGTTGTCCAAATTAAATTCCTGAAGAAACATGTTGTCGTTATTCCACGAAGAACACAAAGACCATAACGGTACTACGTGACGAGTGCCACATTATACAGCGGATTGGGGATAGGGTGAGGTATTGAAAAGCTGACACTTTTGGGTTGATATATATCTCTCCACCATGACGACATCAAGTGCAGTTTTAAAGGGTATATCAAATTCAGTTATTTGGGAAATCTTAAGAAAAGTTGATTTATCCGTGTTTCTATGGGAATGATCTTCTTGCTTGGTTACTCGTGAATAAAGGACTGTGCTATAGCTGCCACATGTCTGGCGCATGCCAGAGCAGGTGTATTTTGTTACACGCATACACGCACTCTCTTTGTACCTTTCAAAATAGGATTAACTGTATTATTAACGCTAATATCAACTCTGAGTTCTCCTCAATTTATTTTTGTATCACAAAAGTCGGCACAAAACATCACATTAAGGTTATCTATAAAGCTTTTGTTGCATCTGTTAAATCATATATCAGATAAAGGACGAGAAGGATTATTTTTTCATCTTAGATGTACTAAATGAGATATATTAAATTGGAAAATGAAAATGGTGGAGAATTTGCCCGCTGTGTGAATCTAAATGAAGAAGAATAAGACCGCTGTGTGAATCTAAATGTCCGAGAATGAGACCGCCACGTGAGAACTAGAGTGCTATGAGAATCTAAATAGTGGAGAATTAGACAGCTGTGTGAATCTAAATGTCCGAGAATGAGACCGCCACGTGAGAACTAGAGTGCTATGAGAATCTAAATAGTGGAGAATTAGACAGCTGTGTGAATCTAAATGTCCGAGAATGAGACCGCCACGTGAGAACTAGAGTGCTATGAGAATCTAAATAGTGGAGAATTAGACAGCTGTGTGAATCTAAATGTCCGAGAATGAGACCGCCACGTGAGAATTAGAGTGCTATGAGAATCTAAATAGTGGAGAATTAGACAGCTGTGTGAATCTAAATGTCCGAGAATGAGACCGCCACGTGAGAACAAGAGTGCTATGAGAATCTAAATAGTGGAGAATTAGACAGCTGTGTGAATCTAAATGTCCGAGAATGAGACCGCCACGTGAGAATTAGAGTGCTATGAGAATCTAAATAGTGGAGAATTAGACAGCTGTGTGAATCTAAATGTCCGAGAATGAGACCGCCACGTGAGAATTAGATCGCTCTGTGAGGATTAGGCCGCTATGTGAGAATTAGACCGCTAGGTGAACATAAATGGTGGAAAATTAGGCCGCTATGTAAACCTAAATGGTAGAGAAATAAACCGCGGCAAAGGTCTTTATGAAGTTTACTTTCTGTGAGTCTGCTTTGACTAGTCTATATATAAAGCTTCCTATACACGTCTTTATTTATCGGCGTGATATGATACGTTCCTCAGTGAGTGCATGCAATTGTTATAAAAAAAAACAAAGCACATGTGGTAAATATAGGCACAAATATTATCTGTATACTTTGTGTCTTTTTACAGTGTGGACCATACTCTTCTTTCTTTGGCTTTTTTCTTTTGTTTTTTCTTTTTCTGTGTTCTTTTATTCTTCCTTTGTAAAATGTTAATTAAAGGCTTTTGCTCGCATAGTTTCCACATAAACAGCAGAACTGCAGCTCTACAGGTATCATGCTTTGTTCATATATATATATATATATATATATATATATATATATATATATATATATATATATATACCCATACTTGCATAGACCGGCCTGCCCCACCATACCTGAGCCTATTAGGGTGCGCTTGCTGACCGAAGGGCTGTAGTGGGCTTCTTCCGGATTTGCATCTAGAACTTGCCCAATGAGGTCGCTGTTCTCGAATCCAGGTTACGTAGATTTTGATCAAGTCTGAGGGCATACCTCCAACTTCCATCATAGAGGCATCGGGTTTAGCATTTAAAAGCTGATTTTTTCTATTTCCCAAGACAATGAATTTTTTATTCCGTGCGAACAAAGGTCGGTGGGTGCTGAGAAACCACAGCAAATGATGCATGGACCTGGAATTAGCATAAAAGGGATGCGGGTCCCAGATGTGTGGTCGTTAGTTTCCAAACCGTTCATTACTCAATCAATCAATCAATCAGAACCCATTGTCCATTACAGCTTACCATAATCTCTGGTGCAATATCTGCCTTGTACATTGACCTTTACATCACCCTGCGTATCCCTTGACACAGTTTACTTAAGACGAGGCAAGACGAGGGAAATCCCCTATTTTACCACACGACGCCATGGTTACATGGGTGGCCTCTATGATGTGACTGATGTACCTGTTAATGACAAACACGACCGCTGTTTGTGTTATCCTGTACGTGAATCTATGTAAATCAGTGTCCTACCCGGATTTAACCTGTTTTTTTAACAATGGAGAGAGTAAATTTGGTCACCGTAGAAAAGTATGGCTAGAAGTCGTTAAACCTCAGAGGGACGGTTACTGACACACAGTTTTTATATAACCTTCCATTCTTTCGGGAGACAGTAAGACTTAACACCTTACGTTACCCCTTGTCCTGTCTACACCCCGAGGCGCCAGGTCCTGGCCTGTTGTTGACCCCTCCGCTATGTACGCATGATAAGTACAGATAAACACAAACCGCGTTCAGGTATACCCCTCAGTTGTGTACTACGACTAGAGTAATGTGGCATTAAACTCCAATCGTTCATTCATTCTTGTGGTTAACGAAATACGAAAACAAATACCTTTTCGCTAGGTACCCTTATGGGCAGTTTGATTTTATGGAAAATATTCTAACTGGACGACGTTTCCCTTCATGGCAGTTGCCTTGAAGGACAGTTTTCCCTTCATGACAGTTTCCCCTTCGTGACAGTTTTCCCTTCAGGACAGTTTCCCCTTCATGACAGCTTCCCGTGAATACAGTTTCCCTTCATGACGTACACTCAATTCATGCCAAGTTTCTCTTAAGGACAGTTTCTCCATTCTGGACAGTTTCCTATTCAGAACAGTTTCCCATTCATTGACAAATTCCCCTTCAGCGCAGTTTCCATCCAGGATAGTTTCCCTTCAAGACGTACAGTTTCCCTTCAGAACAGCCTCGTTTCAGGACAATTATCCCACAAGACAGTTTCCCTCCAGAAACTCCAGGGTTGCATGCTTTTCTCCTTTTTCCTCCTCCTCTTCTAAACGCATGCTATTGCAGCATATTTCCTTCCTTCCTCATTGTATGGCTCTTTCAAATGGTTTCCTTTATAGACCTTCGAACAATCGTAATCTTCTCGTCAACATCTATGATAAATAAATTAGTTACACAAAGGATCTATGCACTACGTGTATAAGTGTAAGACGTGTGCATATACACTGGGTAAGGGGAGGCAAGAGTATATGTTCAGCGTCAGTATATATACACAACGTTCGGCACATACAGTAAGGAAGTGGGGTGAAGGTTAAATTTGTATGTTCGTGTACCCGTCCGAAGTGGACGATTTACGCCAACAACGTAACTTAATTTAGATTTCCTTATGACTAGACTTTGATTTGTCAAAAAAAAAAAAGAAAAAAAAATGGTAGTTATTTGGCTAGGCTAAAATATATAAGAACTGAGAAACAGTGAGGAAATGAATGGGCCAATCTAATATCCTGAGTGTATGGCGTACATATTTCTTCTGTCTTTATATTTACATTCCATGTATATTGTCTATTTAAATAAGCAACTGCATGAAGGTAACCGGTACAACATATAACGATTGATACATAGATGCGAGTCATCGCATAATTAACCTCTACGACCCAAAGAACAACTATAGAAATCTCGCGAGAGACGCGATGACAGGCCATCAGTGAATGCATTTATGCCTTTTACATATCAAACAATACCACAACAGTGATCATATCACTGCTCAATTATTAACATTTAGCTCATGTCGATATCTGACTACGTGTCACTTAACCCGATCCAGCTGGTAAAAAGATACCGCCATTGTGTTTATAGACGGTGATCCAGATCTACTCCCAGCGAGAACGCCGCGTCCACAACAATAAATTCATTATTGAATCCGGGTTTTGTTCGTTTAGATCGTTTCTTAGAAATCGGCAGAGACTGGTGTCGGCATATAGGCGTGATAGCGTGTCATTGCACTCTTTTGTTATTTTCCAATCGCTAATTGTTCCAGCTACTCGCTAAATTGAAACAGGAAACACTCACCACGGTCAAAATGCCCATTAAGAAACCCTTATCTTGGGCGCCGTCCGAGTGTGGCTCCTATTTATTAAAGGTACATGTATCTCTTATCTCCCGCCCCGACCCCTACATGCCAGGTCTGTAGGCTCACGGTGACCCCCACCACATGAGAGTCTATTTCCTCCTGCGGGGCATCACGATTTTAAGTGGAAGTCACTTTACCAGATTGAGGCCATAAATCAATTTTTTACGCGGCCAGAAAATAAATGTTACAATGCTATATTTCAAATTCAGATTGAGGTTCAGATTTTAATACGCGAATACGTAACGTGGGTTGAAAACTGTCTTCCACTAGTGCATATCATACGTGGGAAAGTTCCCCAGTAGCTTGCCAAAGGTGGCTGTTCCGCCCTGAGCATTTAGGTTTCCTCCACCCATTAAATTGACCGACGTCATATAAACCGAAAAATCTTTAGAATAGGGTTAAACACAAATCAACCTGAATAAAATAAATAAATAGCTTTATTTGCAATTATTTCACCTAATTAAGCTTTAAAGCAAAAGACAACACTACAGACCAAATGTGTATGTGTATCGATATAGCATGCCACACAAAGACCAAAAAGCATACCTCTTTAATTCTCTGATGTTGCATAACCAAGACATCGCGGTTTAAAGTACCCGTTAGCAAAATCGTGCACCTTGAGACAATCGTAAACGTCGCCTTGTTATAAATTTTAACCATCCAGGTGCGAGTTATTTCGATATAACCTGAGAACATACCCGTTTCCGCTGACGTTAGGCTATCTTGCCTTCTGGCGATAAGGGCGTGCAAGGGTACGTTGTTACGAAACATTGTGTTTCCTGTTGCGCTAACATGGCGGATCCCACGGCCTCAGGTTATTTTTGCTGTTTTTTCTGTCAAACTAAAATTCCAACGATACCGACAAAATGGATATTGAACTCACTTAACAACATGAGCTTTCTTTATTCCATTAGTCAGGTGTTGTTAGTAATGTCACATGACCTTACGGTTGACCAGCCAAATAATTTCGTGGGTAAGAAGATGAACAATTGTTAGTAATGATCTTGCCCTGATGGGAGCGCGTCTCTTTTCTTTGGATCATTCTCACATGGCCCACGCGTGTACAAACACTTCTGTGTGGTTTCACTCACCAAAAAGTCAACAGTGGTTTGGTCAAACAAAAAGTCTCGACTGTCATTAATTATCTCTTACGGCACTTCTTGGGCTTAGACAAATGGCGACTCCTTGTTCACTTCTATAAGAACATCCGGTTTGATGTTTGTCACAATCTGCCAAACATTACCGATTACTACCGTCTAACACAGAACGAGCGTGTTGTAGCGTAAGACTAGTAACCAGAAACAAGTGTCAGACAACACAGCTCACAGGCATCCACTATTCGTTTTCTAACAAGGTAGATATATGCTAACGCCGGTTTGTTGGTTCCATATTTGTTGAGTAGACCTTTAAAAACGTGAATCAGATATCACTGGGACACACACATAGGCTTACACTGCGGATTATATATGTTTTTATACGGCGCACATATATAACTGCAAGAGTAGGATTTGCCTAATCACTAATACTTCTAAAGATTTGAAAGAAAGACAATAGCTTTACATTACCTTGTAATTTTTATAATAATAATAATAATTATTATTATTATTATTATTTTATTATTATTTCACAGCGCCTTAATAATTTAAAGGCACCTTAAGTTATGTAGACAGCCTAACACATGTAATTTACATTATCACGGCGGACGGTGAACACAAAATATCACTGTTCAAATCACTATGCTAATAAGGATTCATCAGCGTTATGTAATCATTGATTGCCGTCAGAACGGACACATGTCGACTCACGTGTTGTAGGCGTTTAGTCAAATTGTATATGGCTCACTAATGTTAATTTTCAAGTGTGCCTTTTACCAAGGAATATCCGGTAATTTTCAAGTTCACGTGGCTAACACATCTTACTGATCTTATAATGGGATAAACCCTGAAACGCCACTGTAACATCCGGATCTGTGTACGATTGGTGTACGCTAACTTCCTGATATTTAAAGAATAGAAGCATAAGATGCAAATTAACCAAAATAATAAAGATGATCAAAACATTCAGTTGGTATATGTTATTCAGTAAGATAGAACAAGCAATGTACCTTATAGCCAATTTTACATTTCATCATGCGTTCACAGGAAGGCACTCTTTTCAGCTATTTCCTACGGTGTCTTCGGATCTTTTCGGTGATTTCCGGTCGGTGGTTTGAGGCCACGGAACCTTCGAAGAGTTCCCTTTTAGTTCTACTGAGTGTCCAAATCTGGGTAGATACATATAAGCCATGCAGAACATCATGGTAAGCTGACATTTTGTAGACAACCTCTCATTACAAATGTCAACACTGCTCAATTACTAAACAACTGCAATATTTCCGTAATAAGCATGTAACTTTAAAACCAAAATGTATGCAAGAGTCTTAGGGCGATTATACAGTTTTAACCAAGGCATTACAAATCTATACATCTATTTACATCACCATGTTTTAACGTCGTTTGTAATGTTTGCTCTGCCCGGTTTCCACCCACCATAATGCTGGCCGCTGTCGCATAAGTGAAATATTCTTGAGTACGGCGTAAAACACAAATCAAATAAATAAATAATGTTTGCTCTGCCCGGTTTCCACCCACCATAATGTGGCCGCCGTCGTATAAATGAAATATTCTTGAGTACGACGTAAAACACAATCAAATAAATAAATAATGTTTGCGGTCAACGACCCAGGATAGGGGCCGAATGTGGGAATAAAAACTAAGCTTTATTCGCGGTAATTTCCGACAATTACGTTTGAACAGCCACATGCACATGGTCTTGACGCGGATAAATGGCATAGATTAAACTCACAAACGCGAAGTGTGCTTTACTCAATAGTAACAGTTAAGCCCTCAATCCATGACGGGGCTTTCATATTACACTATCAATCTTATGATCTTGTCAAGTGGGCCATTGGATAATCATCCTCCACCTGGCTGTCATCGGTGATACGGGTATTGCAATTAAGTCACAGGGGTGTAATCTTCACACGTTATTAAATTTTACGACTGCAAGGAGTAACGGTGCACGAGCTATAATTCTGATAAATATTCAAATTTATAATGTTGATCTCTGTTTGTATATGCAATTACGATAATAGCGCCTTAATCCCATGACGTGACTCCAGGTACAAGCAGGTGTTCATAAAAGTACAGTTATGACACCGCTATCATCACATATATCAATGAAGCGCCGCAGGTCACGCGCCGATTTCAAATAAACACGGACTAGTTGCATTAAATTAAATATGTCACCTGTATCTGTACGAATTTGAATTTAATCGCGTTTACATTCTATACCAGCAGGCTATTACATGAACTTTCTGTCCATTTTTTTCTTTTTCCTTCTATCTTTTAACTAAGCTGTGTAAATATTTTAACAAGCGTTGACCAAACTACGGCAAACAAACGCCAATGTCGGGTGTAAATTGAATAGATTAAAGCGATAGACGCGTTTGAGGTGATAAGGTCGGTCCTTGCGCGAGTTTGCCAAATAATGTGGAGCTATTGGCTGAATGTGATGGTCTATGCACACCTTATAAAGCCGCCACGGTCGCGCAGACACATACCTTTCTTTCCACCAGCAGACGGCTACTTCAGGCACTTCAGATGAAAGGTCAAGAGGTACACTTGGAGCGATCGTCTTCCTCAAACCATGACTGTACAGCCGAACTTAATTGAGCTTCGAATCGTATCAATATTAATACATTCCCGGTGATTTCTTTTCTGCGTCCTGACTTCACCATCTGGAAACACATACATTTAAACCTATACCTTCCCACATTTATTTAATAGAGTGGTGTTTTATGATTTATAGTCAAGAATATTTCAAATGTGTAATAAAAACCAGAAGTCCTATGTATAGGATATTCACACGCTGCAAAGTATGTACAGTACGTGACAATCCCTCTGACTTAAAATTATGTCCGATAAAGCGACAGGTAGAATCGACATGTAGCATTATTGGTAATACATGTTTCTAAAGAATGAATGGTTAAATTCACTCAGGCAAGAACTGGAAAATGCCAGTGAAAGCAACCATCCAAATCTCACTGACTTTACGTACATTAGCGGGATTTCAATTGGGCTATTTTTTCCCGAGCAAATGACGATTCTTGAGCCGAAGCCGGATTCACCATTGTTCTCCAATGCAGTAAAACGTGAGTACTGTACGAGTTTGACTATACAACTTGGGCATAAATTACTTCACAGGTGCAAAAAGGTTTTTACTGTTAGGCGTATAATCTGAACCTATAACGTGGATGAATAAGAAAAACCTTTCCGAACTGTCAATCAAGAACACGCAACGGACCAATCACGTTGGTTACAAATGTTCAAATCTCTCTGTGACGTCATGATGTCACAATTGCCTTCATCGGGAATGGAATGTGTTAGATCCATACGGTGTTAACAGTTGCACAGCATCTCCGTAAACACTAGTTTTACCTCTACTTGGCTCTGAACACTTTGAATCCACTTAAAGACTACATTTCTTTACGAATGTTCAGTTTTAAATAAGGCATATGTTCTCTCGCAAAAATGGCGAATATTTTTTATCGTCACTTTTCCTAAGCATCAAGTCGCATTATGCCCTCAAAAAATCTTCCCTTAACTCCGCTTCCTTTGTGATGGAATAATCAGGAACGGATTATTCCGTTAAATCCACGACAATTTAACGGAAGATTTTTTGAGGATGGTAGTTTAAACCTATAGCAACTGAATATACGTGAAACAAAAATTGCGCGATTTTGCATGAACATAGTTTTGGGAACCAAGTTATAAGACATAAAGCTTGAATATACACACAAACAAGGCTATAACCTGATATTAAAAAAAAGAATCCTGAATCAAAGAAACCGTCTAACTTTCCTCATCGTTGTTTGCCAAATGTTGTTTGAAACATGTTTTCTTTCCAGATATTTACATATATATAGCTTCTATATACTGAATTCACTCAGTAGCCTTTAAAACATACTGCTTCCCCTTGCATGCTTCCATCTTATTTAGTACCTAACATACTTTCTTGGTTCTTTGTAGCTAACTGGATTGCGATTATTCGCCTGAAATGTCCATTTTCGTTGATGGCTGGTATACGAATATCAGTAGCATAGATGCTAATATGGAAAATATAAACTGGTACACCAGTTCAAGGCCAACTAACACTGTTTCAGAATCTAAACATAAAGTGGGAGTTGCCTTTCCACGAGTTATTGTTTCGTTTTCTTTGACCCGATTATTCACTCATAGACTCTTTTTAATGGTTCGTCGTCAACATTGTAACATGTGATGTTTTATAATCATGGATGAAAAATGTCAGCCGGGAAAACAAGGAATCGGTATTTAAAGAGTGCCTGTGTCTAACTGACAGTCTTGCTCTGAGTTATTGATACCTCCATACATAAAAGTGTATGGTGGATATTGGTAAACAAAATGTTTTCATCTTCGATGGATTTATTTATATCCGTTAAAGAGTGCCTGTGTCTAACTGACAGTCTTGCTCTGAGTTATGGATACCTCCCTATACAAAAGTGCATGGTGGATATTGGTAAAGAAAATGTTTTCCTCCTCGATAGATTTATTTCTTTCATTGATGTTCCAAATCTTACTCAGGAATTTATTCACTTTTGCGATGGCGGTTATATATGTTTATGGGTGCAGATATGGAATCGCCGTTTAATATCCGGGCAAATCGAAGCCACTAGACCTGAATGTTTCCCACCATTTCCTGAACAACAAGGGGAATGTCAGGCAGGGACATTATTTCTCAAGATACCT
This sequence comes from Liolophura sinensis, assembly GCF_032854445.1. Taxonomy (NCBI): domain Eukaryota; kingdom Metazoa; phylum Mollusca; class Polyplacophora; order Chitonida; family Chitonidae; genus Liolophura; species Liolophura sinensis. Next base: position 26,177,197 of record NC_088301.1, on the reverse strand, counting down.
GTTTCTGTATGCTTTAAGCATCAATGTTACAAAATCGTCCAGAATAGCGGGAGAGATCGCGAGAACAAAGAGATAGAGCATCGTCCCATTTAACTCGTCCTTCAAAAAAAATCTTGCTACAATCACAAGGCGACACATTATAAATGCTGTCAAAGGACCTTTTCAAAGGCAACGACACGTTTGGGCAAAGGTTTCAATGGCCTGGCTAACGCGTGAACGCACGGGAATCGTAACATTCCCACAATCGCCAGGGATATTCTGTTGGACACTTTGAATGTAAAGGCTTAAGTATTCGATGACCGTTGGCGGGTGAAATAGGAGCTGTTAAGGGGATTAGTGATTAATTAGATTATTGTCAGTCTAAACTGGCTCCCAATAAAACTCCTTCATTCAATATCGTGACTCGTACATTAAGATCACGTCTTAAAACCATCGTGGTGGAGAAAAGCCACCGTCTGTCAGTGGATCACTAAACGTGTGTACAGCAATACCAATATGTCAAACACGAATTCCGCTTTTTACCCCTTTCATCAATTTCCCTTCGATTCGCACCATTCTAGTTTAGCTTTTAGATTCATTCTTTTTCGGGTTTTTTTTTCTAAACCCGTCTAAAAATAAGCTCAAGACAGTTCCTTTAGTAGAGTGTTTTTCTTTGCTGTGTTTACCATGTTAGAGAAAGACCATCCCCTGCCAGATGTCACACGTACTGGAGAAGACCGCGCAGAAGCTCTCTATAAGCAATTGACTGAAAAACTAGATACTGTTAGTGAGCGAGTGTGAAGGATGGTTTTAGAGAGAAAAAATGGATACAGTTACAAATATGGGAGCACTTTCAGACCTCCTTGGGCAAGGGCTCGGCAGCCATTTACTCGCTGGTCGACAACCCTTTGGGGGGGGGGGGGGGAGTTGGAGGGGGGGAGGGGGTAACGGACTGAAAATTTCCGGTAGGAAATCATACACCTTTCACTAGATTTTAATCTCTAAAAGCGGTCATAAGACGGCCCATAAACTGCGACCTTGAATTCATGCTAAATTCATTATTATCTACTCAAGGTCGTATCAATTTGTTTAGAGGTCAAGTTCCGTCAACGAACAAGAATAAAGTGGTTCCGGTCTTCGACACATCGGTTCGACCCTCTACGGTTCAGAACAAACATGATGCCGTCCGTATCCATTGGAGAACCAGCTGAGATAACAAATAACCCTGACCTTTTTCAATGGAATTATACATTTGAGCAGGAAGAATAAAGCCAGCTATGCTTAACCACGCGTCGGGGGTCTCCAGCAAGGGGAACTTTTGGAAAAACGATAAGCCATAAAACACAGCATATGTTTTCGTGGTGTGACTCCAGTTATAGCGGAGTTAAATGTCAACCGCACATAAACTCGTCACTCTGGTGCCCGGAATGCCACCATACCATTCACCCCACATCCCCATCTCCATACCCAGGGCTCTCATCAGCTGATCAGTAAGTGTGGGAGGCAGTTCCGCATTCCTGTCAGGCTAACAGAAGGTCACAAACTGAAGCCAGCGTACTCTCCCCGAACACAACTGCTAAATACGTCATTTAAAACTTGGTTCCCTTATCAATCTCCATGCATGTGGGACGCTGCGCTAGTAAAATTGCTGCACAACAACTAAATATCTCACTTTCGGATAACCGCCTGGATCAGTCCGAAAAGCCACTTAATGACGTTTAATCATGTTAAATTTCACCCACTGTTCTGCTGTTTATGAGACTCATTATACCCGACTATATGTATATCACTTTTGTCATATGTTATCAATGTAGCTAAACCATGTCAACGAATTTTTAACAATCATTTGTTCGGTCAAAAACATATCGACAGTCATCATTTTGTATCAGAACATCACATATATCCTTGAACTCTGGCCTAAATCCGATAAGCGTAGACACGATTCGTGCACTGAATAAATAAAGGGAAGGCGTTAACACATCGTAAATTTGGGCACAGCCGCCGGAAGTTCATTTACACGTGCCACCTCTTTGCCTCATCGACCCCACAAAATAAAACCATCAACATTTATTTGTCTCTTCGCGCTCTTTCTGTTCCTAATTATTACTAGTTCTATCGGCATCTTTATTTCGCACAGACAAAAATAGAGCTAATTAAAACGAGAACACCATAAGGCATAATGGTTGTGGAAACGGCTATACTAGTTCGCGTATGCGAGGCACTCCATTTCTATATACATGTATACTGTTGACAGCCCAGAACACAGGTAAGCCTGCATTTCCCAGGAAGTATGCCACCTGCTTAAAGTTTCTTCTTCCAAAGCAAGTTGCTGCACGGTTAGAGTACAATAGGAAACCTAAAATGTTCAGGGTCCAAGCTGTGTGGGACGACCTGTTGAAAACCTGGTGACGTATTATTCATTGTTAAGTAACAATGGTAAATACAGCTGGGACCCAGAATGTCCTTTCGCGTGAATAGGCGCCTCATTAGTTTAGTACCAACTGTATTTTCCACCTCACAAATTCTTCAAAATGCATTTTCCTAGCTTTCTATAGATCATCATCTAATATGGCACACAGTAGTTATGGCGCAGGCAGTTGGGGTAAAGCACAATAGCAGTCAGTTTTTCATCCAGCCTCCGTTCAGATCGTCTTAGCGACAAGCTGTCCAACTGAAACAAAGTAACAGTTGCGAACATAATTATTCAGCTGGTATAACCTTGGACAACAGAGAAGAAGTCCACCCTAAAAGAACCTTTGATTCTGACTTTTTTTGTTTTTTTTTTTTTGAACATTACAAGTTACTCTCACCGTGAATCTGACCAAGTGGGTCAAGTGCTCGAGTACTGATTCCGAGCAGTTATTAGCGGAACTGGTTAAAAACGTTGACGGACTAATGAGTTTGCCTTTGACTGGACCAACCCGATCCTTGTTTCTTGGCTATATAATCCTGTATGTCCGTTCGTCCTTGCCGTTCCACCCACCACATCTAACTGCACCAGAGTGCCAGCTGATGGTTTGCTGGGTGGCCGGGTCTTAGCCCAGACGTACACCTCCAGCCCAGCTGATCGGGATTATGTGAACTAAACCCGGCATTCCAAACATGTTCCTGCCGACAGGTTTGAGTCTGTGCCAACGTGAGCAGCTGATATTACCAATGTAATATTCCTTCCTGTCCTAAACGCACTGGTTTCAAGCTGAGCTGTTATAATAATGTTACTTATCCTTGGCTTGGCTTCCCGTCTAAGTGTTATATAAGGAATGACAGCACACCAATCCCTTCTCAAAGCATTGATAAAAAGCTTGAAAGTTTTATGTATGGCACACTTAAAAAGCCGGTTATGGCTTCTTAAATAACAATGACCTTACTTATACTTCCTTCTTCCGACTTTTTTTTTTTTGGATTGGAGTTAGTACGCAAATATTTCGCTTATAGGATGGTGGCCAGCATTATGCTGGGTGGAAATTGGGCAGAGCCCAGGGAGAAACCCACGACATCAGCAGCCTGCTGGCAGTTTCAGTGGCATATCGGTCTATACTGTAATACATGCTATCCACGTACATCAATTTCAGATTATTCAACTGGGGCTATGCACAGAAAGCTTTTTTTTTTCCTTTGAAGTTCCACGATGGTCTTTGTGCATCTACAACTATTCTTCGTCCAACGTATGGTCTTTGGAGAAAGGACCTGATGAGGTTTCTGTCAGCCTCGATCCAGATTTGTGATCCTGTAACTGATCCTAATGGCAAGGTTTACATTGGTGGAATAACATCAAATGTGGACCTCATTTGTATTAGGTGTCCAACACTACTACTCTCAACTAGTTACGTCATAACGTTCCATAGTACCATGTTTTCAAGTGTCATTTTAACTCCGCAGCTGGCGATACGCGTGTCGGATGTTAAGCAAGCAAATGAGATTTGTTACTTTAGCAAGAAAGCAAGTATCTCGAGAGCTTTCTAATGGAATTATTCTCTATATATGATGCTAGCAAAGCAAGCGAGATTTGTTGCCAATGAAATGATTGCCATGGGGCACGACAAGCAAATGTCTTTGATAGTTTTATAATGGAATTACACAATGTACCGTGGTTTAATAATGGAATTATTCTTTAAGGTGTAAACAAATCAAATGAAACTTGTCACTGATGAAATAATGCATTACATAGGGTAAGAAAAGCAACTGTCATCTCAGAGCTAGACAGAAAACTATGTACTCTATATGGTGCAAGCAAGCAAATGAGAAACGAATATCTTAATTTATGTCATCTGCCGATGGAATCATTATTCTTTATGGTACAAGCAAAGCAAAATTTGCAGTCTTGCAGTCTAACAGTTTTAGTGAGACAGGAAAGGTGAACACATCTATCTTCATAAGTTAATGGAATTATTCTAATAGGGCAATTAACAGGTGAGGCAGTACAGCCTTTGATCGTGGAAACATGGCCTGACAATTTGACATGCGGTATTATAGCCCTACTCATTGAAAAGAAGCAACACTCTTCTGTTTACTGCTTTTTCTTTCAGTTAGTTATTATGTTTGCTTCAGGACTGACATCACTTAAGTATGATTTCCCAGCAGCAACTGTGACTCTTGTGACAGGCTAGCGCCAAGATATGTGCAATGCAGCCTCAACGGGTCATCCTGTCAAAGACACCAGACATGACCTCACCCAGCCGCTTTACCGGCAAACCAAACTGATTTATGACCTTGTGAGGGAGATCGTGATTGGGTGCTTGGGGTTAAACATCGTACAACAATTTTTCACACATTTGACGACGTAGTCTATAGATTGCATGTACGTGTTATGTTCCTCCTTGTTGCAGGACAGATTTCAACCGTCCCTTCATTCTTTAAGGTGGGTCGGAAGTCACATGTCTTAAAAGAAATGGCCACCAAATGTTAAAGCATTGGGGAAAAGGTCACTTTTTGCCACTTCGCTAGTAGTTGTAGTTGTACAAAATAACATCACGAAAGCTCTGCAGAAATACTCAGACTGTCTGGAAAGCTGAAAATTATATAAATCCAATGTTTACAAGATCAATGACAGCAATACAAAAATCGTTGGCAGGACCCTCTTCTGCACCAACGCCGTTTGTTACTAAGGCAGGCGATCACGTGGTCTCTAGCTTCCGATCCATCTTACAGGATCAAGAGCTGCTTCACTGAGACGACTTACCGAAGGCTGGTAAGCCACCTCACCCAAGTCATTATACTGATACCTGAAAGAGGGAGTTTAACTTCCTCCTTCAAGGTCTGTGAGGCCCGACCAAGGATTGATCCTGGATCTGCTCCTCCCGAAGTGGACTTACACTTATGGAAGGGTAAAGATTGCCATTACCAAGACTGCAGCATATCAAGTGTGGTAGTGTCAAGAATGCTTTTACCAAGATGGCAGCGTATCAAGTTATTTCACCTTAACAACACCAGCCAGCATCATGGTGAGAGGAAACAAAGGGAACCCACGATGTCTGCAGGTTGCAGACCTTCCTGTGTACTACAGGAAGGGAAGCCAGCATTTCGCTGGAGTTCCACTGAACTCACAGCGACCGCATAAGTGTGAGGCTTTTGAGTTGTTGTGCTCTGCTAGCATGCTAACCCCTTGGTCACTGAGGCCTCTTACCATCACCAACATTACCATGTAGAGAGCTACCAAGAATGCCATTTGCAGAAGTGAAAAGATGGGCATTAGCAAGATTATGAAGCTTGGAAGTCTCAAGATTGCCAAGCAGGGCAAGTCCCAAAATTGGCATTAGCAAGATTACCAAGTTTGGAAACACCAAGATTGCAAAGTTTAAAAGTACCTAAATTTCCAAGTGTAAAAATACCAAGATTGCCAAGCAGGGGAAGCACTAAGATTGCAAGCGCTAAGATTGCACTGGGAACATGAATTTTATTTATGTATTTACATGTATATTTAAGCTTTGCACTATGGTGCTATATCTGCCACTGATGGGCCGTCAAAACGCTTTCACGATTTGATAACACATACATTATTATCGGAGACAACAAACAATTATAAATCCTCACAAGTACAAATAAGGTCTAACAGTTAATGGACAAGGGTTTGGCCTGAAAATACATTAAATATAATCTATCCTTACTGAATAAGATGCATCTTCCATAGATCAATTTCTCTGAATGTTAGTTATTACCAGTACCCACCACAACTTCAAAGGACACGAAGTTTTCCATGGCAACCTTCAGTGGAACATTCTGGTTTTTGTGGGGAAAAGTAACATCCTTCGACAACATGTTTCAAATGAGTACTTGTAGGCTCATCACTTCAAAGTAGGGTATGACTGTCACCTTCCTGAAGTACTTTGGTCATTGATCATTGAAGTTACCAGTTTTCACTTTGTAAAATCAGGACAGTTAATACAGGATAGCATTTGCAGTCGATTGTTGAAGCGTTTAGTTGTCACATGGTAGGACCAAATCAGCTATCAGGTTTGTTTCTGTAACCGGTCACATCAACATATCCAGTCACAATCCTCACTCAGAAAATTGCAATTCTTGTCTTCGTCAAATATAAGAACCGGAGTCCTTAGCTTCAGTCAGGCTGTGTTCCATAAGAACTGGAGTACTGGTGTTCCCCTCAGAGTCAGAACTGGAGTAGTTGTGTTCCCTCAGAGTCAGAACTGGAGTACTGGTGTTCCCTCAGAGTCAGAACTGGAGTACTGGTGTTCCCCTCAGAGTCAGAACTGGAGTAGTTGTGTTCCCTCAGAGTCAGAACTGGAGTAGTTGTGTTTCCCTCAGAGTCAGAACTGGAGTACTGGTGTTCCCTCAGAGTCAGAAATGGAGTCCATGTGTTCACCACAAGTCTTCCAAGAATAAATCTCACAGGGAAACCCTATAAATATTTGAAAAGAATGAAAAGAATATTTAGGGCTCATTCAATTGAAATCGACAGGTCGCACACTATTAAAAGTTATGTCAAACACAACGATGTGGAAAAACAGATGTTTGCACAAATCATACGGATTTGTTCATTTCTTTCCCTTGCAAAAAACGCAATTATGCTGTTCTGCTATTCATGTCTGACTGAGTAAATTCTGTAAATGACAATAAAAAAATGGGATTTGTCCACACAGATCATGTTTCGCTGAAATAGATTAGGCGTAAAATCCAGACTGACTGAAATCCCAATGTCTCAAATTTAACTACAAATTAACACGAGTCTCTGCCCGCAGATTCTGGACAATGTGAGAAACAATGGGATGCTAGAACCTGCTGCTGCTTGCTACTGCTGTTGCCAAGACAACAGACTTCCAATGCACATTGCTACTGGAAAAGTCTAGAACATCACCCTCTACAGAAAACAAAGGAATATTGGGTTCGTTTTTCGAGGCGAAGTGATGTTGTTTGCCTGTAGAGGCAGTTAAGATTCTCATCTGACTCGCATCACTAATTGACTTTGATGAATAATTAACGAGGATCGTTAACCCGAAATTGTGTTTGGTCTGTCAAACAAGAGCATTGTTTTTCCTGGACAGATGTTCTCTTCAAGTGAAGACAGCCGTACAAAAACAAAGCTACCCAAGAATCTACCAGACAAGACAGCACATTGCTGGCATGCACACTGAAGGTGGATATTGACAATGTAGCACCATGCAGTGAATTTCTATGTACTTATTAATCTTTCTTTACATAATATAACGGGGCTTCGCACTCAACTGAAAAAATACACTATTATTCAGCTAATACGTTTTGTTTTATAATGTGTATACACATGTATATACATTTCTCAAGAAATACAAATATTTCACCAACACAAACAAGTATGATCTTTCCTACTCTTTCTTTTTCGTCTTTGGAAAGAGTTCAAACCATATGGAACTCTACACTTCAATAAATCATGTTAATTTTGTAACTGATGGCCGACATTATTCACAATATATGACCCTAGGTAGCTAAACAGAATTGTGAGAAATTGACTGATAAGTGAAGATACACCTTGTTGACAAATGATCAATAAACAGCCACTTTATAAATGTGCTGACTAGCCAGTCTGGTTTTTATTCGTTAACATTCTTGAGCTGAATTGGGAGAGAGTACTACCTAAATCTAAGTTAACAGTTAACAGTGGCAGGTATGATATTCCAGCACTGGTTGCAAAAAGAATACAAGAAACATTTTTGACCGGGGCAAAATTCTGAACGATCTCAGAACTCTGGTTAATTGCAGATTGACCTGTGTCCAGTCTGTCACTGGACATCACCCATCCATCACGGACTGGTCTAATCCTTATGAGGGATCCTGCATCAATCAAACTCTCCAGCAAACCTCCTCTGACACTGACAAATCAGGCCGGCCTGACACACACATCTTCCGCCTTGTCTAACAACTACCTGAATTCTTCTAATTCTTTTGAACCAGATCATTCTCCCCAGTTTTCCGTGATGTATGTGCATGAAATGATCTTTTGATCCCCAAGAAATGATTATGTATGTAAATGTAGTTTGTGGTGTTGCCCTTCAAGAGTTGTTTGATTGGGCTTTTACGCTGTACTCAAGAATATTTCACTTATATGATGGCGGGAAGCATTATGGTGGGTGGAAACCGGGCAGAGCAGGGGTGAAACCCACGACCATCTGCAGGTTGATGACAGACCTTCCCACAGGATCTGGACATGAAATCACAGCAACTGCATTGGTGAGAGGCGCCTGGGTCATCACGCTATGCTAGCGCGCTAACCAACTGAGCCACCGAGGCCCCCACCCTTCAAGAGTGGTAATAAAGCTCCTAAAATTCATAAAGTTGGTCAAACTAGAACTTTATTAAACTTTAGAACACCAAGAATCCAAATAACACAGGTGTAAGTGTGACATTTACTGAAAGGCAATATTCTTAGAGTTATTCTTCGTAAATCCAGAAAACTATTTGATTAGCAAATACTGATTTTTTGCCAAAAATCTCTGGTTAAGTCTCTTTGGAAGTTTGGTTTCCATCCAGTGGTATTGCTTTTACCACTGAGCCAGCGAGATGCTATAAACTAATACACAGATAATATATAACAGATAATATATAACAGATAATATATATGTAATATACAGATAATATATAATATGTAATATATAGATAATATATAATATGTAATATATAATAATATACAGAAACCATTCTTGGAAAATACATGTACATGAAGATAGTGTGGTTTCATTAAGGAGAAAAATACTGACATGAACCTGACTGGGATCCTTTTCTGCTGCATCACTGCATTAGTTATTTCTTGATTTATTCGATTGGAATTTAATGCCTTAGTCCAAAAATATTTCACTTATTACAACAGTGATCAGTGTTATAATGGCGAGAAACCAGGCAGAGCCAGCAGGGAAACTCACAACCATCCAAAGCGAGTGCATTGGTGAGAGTCTTGTGCTTCTCAAGTATTATAGCATCATATTATAGCATAAAATGTGACACACTAGAATATCTACAGTATTTCCCCACCCAGCTAATGATGTCAAACGCCCCCTGGGATATAAGTTATAGAACAGAACTATGTAAATGCCAGACATGTGTTCTTCTGCTCTTTTCTCTATCTTCTACCTTATCTTGGGCAGGGTGACCAGGGAATTAATTCTGGAGAGGAATGGCCCTGTGAGAGTGACAGCTTCACTCTGTTCCACTTCACTGAGCATGGGTTCAAGGACCTATTCCCAAATTGTGAAACCGCTATATCCCAGCTTGGGGTCATTCATCATTAGCTTAGAAGAGTGTTGGTATTGTGTTTGGGCATGTGTGGCCCAGTGGGGGTGGGTGCAGGGGGAGGTGTCACTGTTTCCGATTATCCTCACACTTGAGTATACATATTACTTTCCTCTCTTTCTCAGATCGCAGACATCCGGGCATTTGGCGTCTTAGTCAACACACTTACTCGCTCACATACGAAGGTGAAAACGTTGTCTAAATAATAAGGGAGTTAATGATTCACAGCCCCATAAGTCCAAATCCAGGCTTTGCTGACGTCCATAATATATATATATGCTATGCACACCATTCTGATCTCTTACATACTATAATTTCTGGTTATTACCAACTGTACTTCTCCAAATATCATCCAATATTGTTCATTTCCCTATACGCTCCCATTTTGTTTCACCACCTCGTCTGCTTGCAGCTGTCGATGTCCACAGGTTCAATTTGACAATCTGGGCACATATATTTCTTAGTCAAACTGTTAATTTTTTTAAGCTTACATTCATTTGCATACGTCCTGTCGTAGTAAATAAAACTTTATGCAACCATTCATTTAAAATCAACGAGAAAACTATTGATGGAAATTCCTTTCTTTTGATCAAAAATATGTCTGTTCAAAATGTTACTAGTACAGTACAATGTAGTTTGAATAAACCAAACAAAAAAAAAAAAAGAAAGTCAAATCTGTTACCAGTATTTTTTTTTGATTTGCTTCAAGCCAATATTCCCTAAAATATGTACACATGTTCCAGCTATTCCTCAAAATGTCATGTCAACACCATGCAGGGCAATCAGACGGGTTAAATTTTGCCCTTTTTGTATGAATATTACATGCATGGATTCTGAAAAGGGCACCCTGTTGATGTGGAATCATCTGGTCACCTAGATCACCCACAGCATAAAGGGTTAGATCTGTGCTGGGAGATTTACAAGGCCTTCAAACCCAGTCTTATCTCCTACTGATCATCTAAACATTTGCCCTCCTGGCTAGACCTACAGGACAACAACAAGGCTATCTTGTACATCTACATGCCAGCCAAATTACTGCAGGAGAAACTGATAGCCTGGACAAGTTATTTATCTGGTATCCATGTATCATCCCTTTCCTCTCCCCCCCACCCCCCCCCCCACCCCCCCTAAACAGCCTAGCTGATGATATGAAAAGAATGGTAACTAAACCCATGGAAGGCCAAAGCATTAATATTTCAGCAACGCTTCAGTTTTTATATGGTTACAACTTTATCAGTGCCACAAGCTGGGTGTACAGTGTCATAATATGTATTTAGTTTCATGGTGCGCTTGGGATAAGGTAAGGTGAACCGCTTCCTCCAATGTTGTAGGGGGGTGGGGCGGGGGGGGGGGGGGGGGGAGGTTATATCAAATCACCAGTAATCAAGTCCTAGTGAGAATAAAAACAGAGAAATAACTGTGTCCCAACCAATAGATACACGTGTCCCATGTACAATAACTGTGTCCCGACAAATAGACACACGCGTACATATACAATAACTGTGACCAAAACAAGGTACAGAAATGTTAATGCCTGACCACAACGAAGGTATAGAAGTGTTAATGCCTGACCACGATGAAGATATAGTGTTAATGCCTGACCACAATGAAGGTATACAAGTGTTCATGCCTGACCACAATGAATGTATAGAAATGTTAATGCCTGACCACATTGAATGTATAGAAGTGTTAATGCCTGACCACAATGAAGGTATAAAAGTATTAATGCCTGACCACAACGAATGTATAGAAATGTTAATGCCTGAGCACAATGAATGTATAGAAATGTTAATGCCTGACCACAATGCAAAACACAATGCAACTTCAACACACTTCCTCACAAGTTTCTGTATCTCCCCTATGTACCTTATTAAAGGTACGTTTTAAAATATTTTAAAACAAGTCAATATAATATTACTATGCAATGTACAAGTTAATACACATGTAATAATGAAAGTGGATCATGTTCTTTGTAATAAACAAGACGACTGATCTGTAATAACTATCTCATTGACTAAAATATCATTAATCTTATTAAACAAGGTTTTATTACTACTTCAAATTTATGGAAATTGTTTTACTCTGAAGAACTGTGGCCAAGAGGTGACTTCGTAACCAATTTTTTCCATGCAAGATACAACATAGACTGTATGTCAGGTAACATTTGAAACAATGTTACAAGAACTGCTTCAATCAGCAGTTTCAGATCAACGTATACTGAGAGTGGTTTTCATTCATGCCTTGTACCCAGCCAAGTGTTGCTGTAACTGCAATAGACATCACTGTCACATGTCAGTCATTAGAGCCAATTCATTCACTGGTTGGTGGACTCCCTGTCAGTCACTGTAACATTACACAAGGTCATCTGTACAAACTGGTTGTTAATACAGCACCCTGGGGACAGTGACCCCACACATGGTCAAATCTCCTAAGGATGATGATCAAAGGGTATCTATATTGTAACCTACATGTTAGCAATCTTGCAATCTTGGATAGAAGGTTTTCATGGTTCTACCATGTTTTTGACTACAATATGGCTGAAATACTACCAATGCGGTGTTAAACCCTAATCGTTTAGTTATTCATGCCTGTCAGGAAGGGTACCGCACTGGGTTATACATGTACCTGTAAAATACACCCTGCCTAAGTAATTCAGGTCCCGGGTTTTCATCCTTCAGCAGAGAGTGTCCATCTTTTGGCACTGAGTGTCCATCTTTTGGCAACAAGTGTCCATCTTTTGGCAACGAGTGTCCATCTTTTGGCAACGAGTGTCCATCTTTTGGCAACACATGCCATACATTTTTAATAATATGCATGTGTTTTATGCCATATTTCAAAATGATAGTGTTCAACATTACATAACAAGTGCTGAACGTGAAGATAAATGGATGCAATCAGCAGGAGTCCGTTTCAACACAGAATAATGCAAAAGTTGAAAGGCGAAAGCCATCAAAATGCCTTGGGCTTTGTCTTTGGGTTTATGTTGATTCTTTGCAGAGAAATGTCCATCTGATCTGCTCAATATGTATTGAATGGGGACACATGATATCAGTGGAGGAGTCAAAACATCCTTGGGCTAAACTAATTTTAGTACACTAGCCTCACAACCATAGCCCAATAAAGGCATTTCAAACAAAGTTTATGATCCCCTAATAAACTGTTTGCCAGTTGAAAGTGGGAGTGGTCTTAGCCTGAGAGATGACACGGGTGAAAGGGCTTGACAGTTAGCTACAACATCCTGCAGTACTGCATACTCATTCATAACCCCAGCCTAGGCAATGAGGCAGTCACTCAGGTATTTTAAAGTGCTAACGAGCGACGACAGGTTGCTCAGGTGGATTCTGCACGGCTTTTATAACAAGAGGAATAATTTGTGGTCTCCGACAACAAAAACTGGGCAGAGGTTCAACAAAACCTTGCAGATGAGCCGGAAAGTTTTCTTCTTAAAACTTGATCGAGAGAGAGAGAGTCTTGACAATCCATCAAACTTTCGCAGCCCTTTTGTTGGCATTTCCGGCTGCCCAACCATGTCCCCCGTAGCTAGCAACTCTTTCCCTCATTCTTTTGGGGGTAGTTATGAATGAAATCTCCACACCTATACACTATCTGACCCCATACTGTCCTACAAAGATGGGCGCTTTTTGTGACAGGCAGATCCCGAGGTTAATTCTGTCTCCTGACAATTCGCTATCGAGCCTAAGCTGAACATCAAACGTATCACAAAAACATCCTGCTCTCCTACTGCTGCCCAAATTCAATACACTTCAATTCATACTCTGATAATGGTAATTTTACACCCATTCATTACAAGAGATTTGAAAATCTTTTTACAAGCCTGAAAACTGATAATATGAAGAAGAATACACTTCCTACCGCGGATGAAAATTTGAATGAATTTTAATGACAGTGTTTCCTATTTTTAAAGATTTTTTATATACAGTATGTTTTTGTTGAATGAATACAAAAACAGACTAATAATAATAATAATAATAATATATGACCTTCCAGTTACCCCTCCCCTCTATTTATGAGAAAAGTTCATATGAACCCAGAAATATTTTAAACTATTTTCATGTATAATTACAGCCCTCCTTGGCAATTCAATTCGCTAATGCAAAGAAATGTGATAACATCTGTTTGCAGAGCGATACAACATGTACAGGTAGCTTAAAGTTCTTATTAGGTTATTCTGCATTTAAAAGTTTCCTTTTAAGTAAGTTCCTTTTTTTCTACATTTATAAGTTTCTGACACGTTGCAGAGATCGCTTATCCTAAAGTTTTTGAAGAAGAAATGCGTTTTGTTGGCCAAAAATTTATTTTAAACAGTCATAATGTAGGATAAGTAACTTCAAACCTTCATAACATACAATCAATACTTTTGTAACAGAGGATTAATTATTTTCAACAGTCATAATGTAGGATAAGTAACTTTAAACCTTCATAATACACGATCAATACTTTTGTAACAGAGGATTAAACCATTTTCAACAGTCATAATGTACAATAAAATGAATACAATAATGGATCACGCACAATTTGCAATGCATCCGATAAATTCTTGAAATTAGATGACTAAAGCTCAAGATCATTTTAACGACAGGTTGCAGAGATCATTTTAACGACACGTTGCAGAGATCATTTTAACGACACGTTGCAGAGATCATTTTAACGACACGTAACAAAGATCATTTTAACGACAGGTTGCAGAGATCATTTTAACGACACGTTGCAGAGATCATTTTAACGACACGTAACAAAGATCATTTGAACGACAGGTTGCAGAGATCATTTTAACGACACGTAGCACAGATACATTTTAACGACACGTAGCACATATACATTTTAACGACATGTTGCAGAATACATTTCTGCACCCAATTTTCATTCAGGCAGTGTATTCTTTGACAAATACGATGGACGATTAAATCTGTGGTGACCGCAAAAGTAAGAATTATGATGAGAATTTCAACAACACCCAGGGGGATAAAGGGCCCAGACATTGGGGGTAAATTTTGCGGTTAGCGACTTCCTGTGTACTTTCCAACTTCAGTCCTTCGCAAAGCTTGAACCGGGTGTCTAACGGAAGGTTATGTAGTACGCTCCTCAGGTTGATTTGGGAAAAGGGGAAGGATGGTTGGGGGGGGGGGGGGGGGGGGTGATTCATTCACAATGCTTAACAAGGTGGGGATTGGTCAGTTCAAACTGGGAGGTGTGGTGCGAGTAGCGTCGGTCTACACAGGTGAGAGAGGCAAGCCAGGTACTTTTATTTCATTAGATCGTGCCCGGATAAGCCTCTGAGGGACAATGGGGTAGCAGTGACCCTGAACCAAGTGGTAAATTGAGGTTGAAATGCTGAGCAAGCGAGCCAGGACCTTTCAAAGCCACTCGCTGTGAGATATGCCCCTTAAGGAGATATACCCCCCAAGGGGCACTCACCCACGCTTTCTTGTGGTTAACAGTCCCTGAGAGCCCTGAAAGAATTCAGAAGCCTCTTTCTCAAAACAACCAGCAAATTTCATTGGCCAAACAGGGCATGAATGGGATGGTAGGGAGTCCCATAAGCTGGTCCTCTAAAGCCTCCATTCATCAGAGCTAATGGGCAGGAACTAACCCTCTAATACACATACTGGTCTAAAACTACCTGCGCAGTATGCTTGCTGGCTACCGTAAATAACCTAAAATTCACCTAAAAAAAAGAAAAACAGAGCATTTTAACAGGCAAATTAAATGTCAAAATCTTCCTTTGAGTGCTAAAAATTAAATTTTCCCCCAAAAGGACATCCTAAAAAGACTTTTAAATAAATTTCAAAACAACTTTCCCACATCATAGATTAGGAACTCTGCAAAACTGAGCAGCATAGTCACAGACAAAGTTTTAAGTCATTTACCACAGTTGTACTAACTGTGTGTACTCAGATGTTAAAGTCAACAGGTTATATTTGTCAGATTGGAGAGATTAATCAACGTATTTGAAATCCCATCGCTAAATTTAACTCACAATCCGAACCTCAGATCATGAAACGTAACTGAAATTAAGCAGGAAATCAGAGGTGAAACTGACACCACTTATTATCGAACAGGATTATCTTCCATTGGGCATCAATAGACTTTGTTTTACAAGATTGTCATGCAAAACGTAAAATAAACACCTGCCCTGATGTAATCCACATATTATCAATATCTTTGCCAATTTGATTCTTTACTTTTCTCACCAAGAACCAAATTTGAGGAGAAGCAATACAGATTACCAATAACCTTAACGATATTTTAGATATAATATACTGTACTTGTCCCCCACCAATCCAACAAAAAAAAAAAAAAAAAGCGTTTCTCGTTTGGAAACTTTAGTGGGGAAACTTTTTTTACTGTCGATTATTGTCCTATCTTCAAAACAGATCTCAAAACGCCTTTCTGAGATTAATACATCTCTCGGAATCTCTCCGAAAATACGTAAAACAAAGTGTATCTAAATACATTTTATCCACATTCACAACCTGACCAGCTCTACAGCTCTTGTTCAAAAGGCATTCAGCTATGCTGGGGAAAAAAGAATGAATAAAAAAAAAAACACAAATGTTTTCCGTAAGTACATATATATATATAAAGACCTCACGGAAATATGTGGCTGTGAATATGCACCGATTAACATCGTTAATGTACCGGTCTCTCGTTTTTGATCTGCATAATTAGCAGATTAATCCAAGCTGCGTACAAAGAAATGTAGACAGGTGATCCATCTCATCAGAGGATGACACTTTAACCGTTGGTCTTAGCAGAGCTAGGCGGCCAGGGTTAAAGGGAGAAACACTTACCTTTGCTAGATGTGAACGCCTTCACCTGATGGTAACTTCCAATTACCTGAGTCTCACTAATATCCCCGTACACATCCATCAAAGCACATGTCTATCCCCAACACATGATCTGAACCACTATGTCACTGATTTGAACCTGTACCCACACACAAAACCTCTATCCCCAACACATGATCTGAACCATTATGCCACTGATTTGAACCTGTACCCTACACATAAAACCTCTATCCTCAACACATGATCTGAACCATTATGCCACTGATTTGAACCTGTACCCCACACATAAAACCTCTCTTCCCAACACATGATCTGAACCATTATGCCACTGATTTGAACCTGTACCCCACACATAAAACCTCTCTTCCCAACACATGATCTGAACCATTATACCACTGATTTGAACCTGTACCCCACACATAAAACCTCTATCCCCAACACATGATCTGAACCATTATGCCACTGATTTGAACCTGTACCCCACACATAAAACCTCTCTTCCCAACACATGATCTGAACCATTATGCCACTGATTTGAACCTGTACCCCACACATAAAACCTCTCTTCCCAACACATGATCTGAACCATTATGCCACTGATTTGAACCTGTACCCTACACATAAAACCTCTCTTCCCAACACATGATCTGAACCATTATGCCACTGATTTGAACCTGTACCCCACACATAAAACCTCTCTTCCCAACACATGATCTGAACCATCAAGCCACTGATTTGAACCTGTACCCCACACACAAAACCTCTATCCCCAACACATGATCTGAACCATTATGCCACTGATTTGAACCTGTACCCTACACATAAAACCTCTCTTCCCAACACATGATCTGAACCATTATGCCACTGATTTGAACCTGTACCCCACACATAAAACCTCTCTTCCCAACACATGATCTGAACCATTATGCCACTGATTTGAACCTGTACCCCACACATAAAACCTCTATCCCCAACACATGATCTGAACCATTATGCCACTGATTTGAACCTGTACCCCACACATAAAACCTCTCTTCCCAACACATGATCTGAACCATCAAGCCACTGATTTGAACCTGTACCCCACACATAAAACCTCTCTTCCCAACACATGATCTGAACCATTATGCCACTGATTTGAACCTGTACCCCGCACATAAAACCTCTCTTCCCAACACATGATCTGAACCATTATGCCACTGATTTGAACCTGTACCCCACACATAAAACCTCTCTTCCCAACACATGATCTGAATCTGTACCCCACACATAAAACCTCTATCCCCAACACATGATCTGAACCATTATGCCACTGATTTGAACCTGTACCCCACACATAAAACCTCTATCCCCAACACATGATCTGAACCATTATGCCACTGATTTGAACCTGTACCCCACACAAAAAAACCTCTCTTCCCAACACATGATCTGAACCACTATGCCACTGATTTGAACCTGTACCCCACACATAAAACCTCTATCCCCAATCCCTCTGCACCTTTACCTCATACATGTACATGTGCACCTCCATCCCCACACTGTCTGGTATATACATGCATATACATGTATACGCACACCTGCATCCCCTTCCACTGTACCTTTAAAACTCTGGTCACCTTCAAACTTTTATCCCCAATCTCCATGTGTACAGCTGTATTCATGTACTCACACCTCTGCACAATGCATTACCTAGTCACTTTCATGTACATCTGTTGCTATAAACCAATATATCCCCAAAACTGTACTCTTCTAACCCCAGCATCTTAGCACCTCCGTCCCCTGTATCTAAGCAAACTAATCCCTTGTATCTAAGCACACCAATCCCTTGTATCTAAGCACATCAATCCCTTGTATCTAAGCACATCAATCCCTTGTATTTGTGAATTTCCATGTCCTGTATTTGTGCACCTCCATCCCCTTTTATTTATCAACCATCCTACCCCAATAACACTATTCCTCTTTTGTCCTATATCTGGTCACCTGTATGATATATCTGGTCACCTCCATCCACCTGTATGATATATCTGGTCACCTCCATCCACCTGTATCATATATCTGGTCACCTTCATCTACCTGTATGATATATGTGTGCACCTCCACTCCATACGCCCTGTATCTGCACCTATACATCCCCAACATGGTTCACTTCCTCCCAACAGATCCTTCATTCACTGTACACCTCAATCCCCTAACTGGAACGCCTCCACCACCAGAATCTAACACTACACCCTATAATATAACGATCTAAAGAATTAGCCTAATTTGCATGTACTTTGTCTACCTGAGCAACAGGTGAATCTCACACGAGATTTTCATGCCAAACCTTTGTGAAGTCCTTTCCACCCCTTTTTTTTTTTTGTCAAAAGAGACTTAAATCTTCTAGGTTTTAAGTGTGATCATCTTCAACACGAGCACGGCAAGTGACAAGATAATTTGGGTACAAGCAGTTGAGCAGACATTTCCTATCTGCATATATCCCCAGGCTAGTAAATGGGCAGGTGAAAAGTTGAGCCTGTTAACCAGACAGGGCACCTGCTTAATTCAGTACCACTTACCTGTGAAGCCAAAATTACTTAAGCATGCCACATTCCAGGTGTAAAACAACCTTTTGACAACCCTTTTATCAATCGAGAACACCTAAACTTCAGGATTTTACTGTAGTGTAATTGCATACATTAACTTCCTAAAAAAAAAACAGGTGCCATATTAAAATTTTCATCCCACTTTTTACTTCTGTGTCTCAGGGTACCAAATAATTAATTACACGTTACTAGCTGCAGGCTACATCCAAATTCCGTGAATAAAATTTCAAAACGAAAGCGAAGAATAGATCCTAATGGAGTTACCACCCTGATTTACTAATGACTGAAGTACTTCACATGTCCTACCTACCACAGAGGAATTAGCACCTTTACCAAAAAAAAAAAGGTCGTACAATGTGAGCAGAGAGTTAAAAAAAAAAAAACAAGAAAAAAACATCTTGATTGGCTTACAATGATGACCTACCACAATGAGCCTACTGTCGATGTATGTCGACACCAGCAAAATCATCAAAAAGGCAACAAAAAAAAAAAAAATAATCAAACCAAAAAGCTGAAAAAAAAAAAAGCTTGGTGAGCTCTTAAGAAGGTATATACATGCATGTATACATGTACCTCCAGCTTCATAAATGGTTAATAGCTCTATAATGGCTAATTACCTCCGGGAGCAAACAATCTTCCGATGAATACCCGGGCGTGTGCGCAACTAATTAATTATTGCTACCTGTAGAAACCACTGATAAGAGATCATCCCAAACAAAAGCCACATTACTGGGGTCAATTGTGTGCTCAGTAGCTAGGTTATCTGATGACCCCCTTCTCTACACAACCTCTTCAGAGTGCATACAGTACAAGAGCAACTATTACTACACTTGTCCTGAAAATTCACAAAATTACAATTTTTAGACGCACATAAAAGTCAGCATTTGTTATTTTTTGCAGCTGAAACTCACAAATTCCCAGTTCTAAATTTGCACCTTCCAAATGAGCCCTGACACAATTTAAGATGAACAGAAGTCTTGGGATGAATCAAAATGAGCGACTTTGTCATAGTCAAAAATAATCTATGACAATTGCGTTTACCACTTCTCTTCTGCTATCCTATATGTATACCTTAACATATAATTTGCCTTTCAAAAGATATTACATGTGTCACAATACCATTACAAAAAGATGTACATCTGGAGATTAAACAAAGAACACATTGTACCAGCCGTACGTGGGAAGGTCTGACAGCAACCTTCGAATGGTCGTGGGTTTCCTCCGGGCTCTGCCCGGCTTCCACCCACCATAATGCTGGCCGCCATCGTTTAAGTGAAATATTCTTGAGTACGGCGTAAAACACCAATCAAAAAAAAAAAAAAAAAAAAAAAAATATCATTGTACCAGTACGGGATGATATACCCTAAATCAGTGTATAGCAGTAAATTTAAGCACTTCTCTTCCAACGGTCAACTTTTGTTGGCCAATATACTAAGTACAGGGTCAAATCTATCTCCAGCCCAGTTATTCTGATTCTGATCTAGATTTACTTAAAACTTAATATTCCGCTTGATCTTAAAAACCAAATATTCTTGACTAATTAGACAGCTTGAAGAAAATTTGGAAACATTCTGAAATTTTGAAGTCTACAGTTCCAAAGAGAACATGTTTTTCTCCAGTCTGAACTGGGAAGAAGAGTTCAAAGCTATTTTGTCTTGTTGCAATTGAAGCTCTGATTAACACGCTCATCGGTTCTAACATGTACGTTTCTATGGCAACTCTACCTGCATGTAAAATGCATGATACACCATACATGTACGATCAGTTCGTAAAATAATATATATGTATTAATAATATATACAATATATATGTAATATATACAAAATCTCTTATGTTGTTCATGAATGCAATGCTGAGGCATTTTTCTGATCAACGCACCAACCTAGAGATTAAAACTACTTGGCTCAGTTAAATAATAATTCAGTTAAGTCACAGTGTCTTAATAAAGACACATATTTATCTATCACCTATTCTACAGCTGTAAGTCCGTATTCACGGTCTTGTCTCTGCCAGTTGGCATTGATATCGCATTATAGTACATCAAAAGACTTGCACTGTACAACAAACTAAAATGTAGCTGAATGTATTACAAGCAGTTCACAGTGCATCAAAGCACACGACATTTTACATGAAATTCCCCCCTGGGCTCTGCTCGGTTTGCTCCCACCATAATGCTAGCAACCATCGTATAAGTGAAATATTCTTGAGTATGGCGTAAAACACCAATCAAATAAATAAATAAATAAGTTTTTCCAGGGATATCACTATACATTTAAACCAAGCCTGAAAATACCTTTTTCAAGACTCACAGAATACTGGGAAACCAAGCGATTCCTGTATGAAATTTTAGGTGAATTACATTATCTGCAAAAAAATGTGTTTTTTTTTTGCTATGTTATCCTTCACACAAGGTGATTTTAGTAAAAAAAAAAAAGGGCTTTAGCAGTTGAAAAGTCTGAAGATTTACAGCACACTTCATTTTCTTAACTGTCCAATTTCCAGAATAAATCCACATTGTCCCACAACGACGTAATTTCATAATTTCAACAGCCATAACAAGGTAATGTGTACAGAAGATGAAGGCTATATTATCCCATCAATAATCAGTCTGTATTGTTAGCGGTGAGCATCAGATGAAGCTCATTAATACAAAGTCGTTATCTCTGCCCCTAGCATGGGTGAGAAAACAACGTGTCCGCGTCATTTTTGCCTTTAAAACAATTTTTTTTTTTTTATCATTGAATCTATTTGATCTGACTTGTGATAAGCGTGAATTAGAAAAGCCTAAATCCGAAGCTTGATGTCCTCACTGACCTAGAATAAAACAATGTAGAGTTAAGCCGGATATAAGGCTCGAGTCGAGACTTTGTTAAGCTGTAAAATATCGCTGATCGCCTGAGGCAGGGCTGCGTGTACGTCAGAATTCAAAATATGGGCCTACAGTAGCTCCTATGCATATATGTACTTGTATCTTATCAAACTACAAGCACTGCAACATTTCTTCACCATTTATGAGAAAATGGTAATTGAGAGAAATATGTTAGAAAATTTATTTCAAACAACTATATCACAAACAAGAACACTAGGTTCTTTGAGGAAGCTCTTGAGTGCAATAGGTTTTTTGCAGGGAATAGTCCAGTTGGTTGTTACATGTATCTGCGAGCCCGCATTTAGGTTCTTACTGGGAACTGCATTAATAAAGTCCAACACAGGTTCTTATAGGGCACTGCAAGATACAGGTTCTTCCAGGGCATTATTAAGTCCAACTGGTTAATACTGGGTATTGCCGAGATATAAGTTCTTATAATTAATTACAGACTACTGAAAGCCGATATCCTAATTCTTACAAGAAATTAAGTCCAATACAGGTTATTACAGGTAAGTGTATGTCACATATAGGTTATTACAGGGAACTGTAGGACACATATGTTATTACAGAGTTGAAAGTCCAACACAGGTTATTACAGGTAAGTGTATGTCACATATAGGTTATTACAGGGAACTGTAGGACACATACGTTATTATAGAGAGTTGAAAGTCCAACACAGGTTATTACAGGTAAGTGTATGTCACATATAGGTTATTACAGGGAACTGTAGGACACATACGTTATTACAGAGAGTTGAAAGTCCAATACAGGTTATTACAGGTAAGTGTATGTCACATATAGGTTATTACATGGAAATATAGGACACATAGGTTATTACAGGGAACTGTGAGTCCACTAGGTTAACCAGGATTTTCTTGCCGTTAATAGGTAAGGTTCTGATATGGAACTGCATACAAAATCCATTAGTTAACTGCAAGAAACAATGTGTTTTGACACCATTTCACATATACAGCACTTTTATTTTGAAAAAAAAAATATGAGCCTTGTAGGTTTGGGGAATATTTACCGTTTACATTATTCATTTCATTTCGTGTTTATGTCCATTTCCCAGACCGTTTTCATACCCTTTGAGTTTTTAAGACTGTAAAACATAACACAGCTTAAACATGTGGAAATGTAAAGTACCTGTAACTGTATTTCACCTAAAGTTTGGTATTTAAAAATGAGCTTTCTGAAAGACATGAAAAGACATGAATCAAATGATACTTTTGATGTAGACACATGGCTTTTTCTCGTAAGAAATTAACAAAACTTCACAAGAAACTCTTTCAATTTAATAGCTCTACAAGGTGGATGAATCAATCAGAACCAGGAAAAGTGCTAAACTTCAGATATACAGTAGTTCTCCTACATGTATAATGTAGGAACATGTGACCTAATCACCCACGTACGGACACGTGACCTAATCACCCACATACGGACACATGACCTAATCACCCACGTACAGACACATGACCTAATCACCCACATATGGACACGTGACCTTATTATAAAGCTTTTATAATAAATTAAAGCTGTTATCCAACAGCCTTTCTAGGGTTTACACAACTAGACTTTTACCACTTCTGGTAGCCTAATGTCTATAAAGTTCATGATAATGGTAAAAAACACAACAAAAATGTACTGGATTTGAACCCTACACTGCCAAGCATGATTTACAATTGGCAGATGACTGAATACAGATTAGGCGGCTCTGATCTTCGGCCGATACCCGAGAACAAAATACAGAAAGAATACTTTGTTGTGACGTTAGTGCCCAAGAGAAGAAGACAAAGAATAAATGTCGCTGAGCTGGTGACCGTTCCCACGGTAAACTGCAGTCAATGGTTTCATGCAGTCTAGAATGAAGCTCTCGTGTTATTTACATAGGACAGTTTTGTCAAATTTTTCTTGGTTTGTCGGTCAAAACATGAACACAACACAAAGTACAAAAAAAATTCTTGCACATTTGTAATTGTGACATCAATGGGCACCAGATAGTGTATGTGTTTAATGATTTTAAGTAGTCTTAAAAATTGACCTACTTTTGAGTCAAGTTTATTGGTCAATTTTGGCCTTATTTACATACAAAACTAAAAGTTTTTTACAACATGGGTAGAGCGATCCACCTTAAAACTGTGAACAAAAAGTTTATCTTTAGCCATTTTCGAGAAGCAGATTTTTTTAGCTCATCAATAAAATTCAAAATGGCCACTAAATCACGTGACTGGTAAAACAGCAGAAAATGTCAAAAGTTGCCTCATATGTTCCTTATGAAGACTCCAAAGTTTGGTTTTTCTACCTTTACCAGTTTTGGAGATATTGCAATTTTACGACTTGACCAGGAATAATAATCCGAATGATTTCAAGAGGTGTCCTGCTAGGATACTAGCGTGGACCCCTAACTATATATGTATGAACTTATCAGCTCATAGCCGACAGGCAGTGCTAAGCCGATAATCACTAGAGGAGACTAAAGAGATCAAGTGTAGAAAGTCTGGGAGTACTCAGCACATGTTAGAACAAGCTGTTACTTATTAATAGCCCCTAACTGACCGTAACTGGGTCAAGGTGAAATGTTAAGTTTGGTACCATTTCAGGACACCTCATTTAGAGGCCTGGTACAACAGGCCTAATGGTTATTTTATTTTATTGAAGTCGGTCCATATGCTCAACCAGATTTACCTTCCAGCAAGAATGGTGCAGTTAAACAGCTGTTTGGACTTACACAGGTAAACAGGGTATCACAGCTGTTCGGACAATACAATTTGAAACTGACCTCAATCAATCAAAGATATAATGGTATAGGAAGTTTGTGGGTGACACACTCATCACAACTTGGATATATTCAAACAATTACATTCTAACTTCTGCATACACAATTATAATGTCACTAACAGCTTTTGCCATTCTGGGTCAGATTTCCTTTATGCATATATAAATTTGATACACATCTTATACATTATCAATATATATATATATATATATATATATATATATATATATATATATATATATATATATATATATATGTAGCCCAGTTCTCTAAACTCTTGCCAAGACAAATATATATGCACACAATTCACTGATGGAGAAAGTCGCTTTTCTCAGTTACTGTAATTCTTCAACTTGTTTGCATGCTTGTAAGGTGTTTATTCAAGCATATTCTGAAGACATTACCCTGTGTAGAATGATAAAATTATACTTTTTTTGAAGCCCTGAAAATGGCCAATCCAACCAATATAGTTTTGTCTCCGACATTAAATTAAAAATGTTCATAAACTGAACTGAAAGTTGCTCTTCTATATGTCTCAAAGGTTGAGGAAATCGGGTACATGCTATTATAAATGTGTTTTCTGAGTTTTTTCAGCGTCAGAAAATGACAGCACAAATTTTCATTTCCTTCTATATTATAAAGACACACTGGGTAACTATCCATCTTTCCTACTGGTTGATTTCAAACCGAACACAACATACAGATATTTCAACATTGAATAGTGTTTTTTAAAGAAACTTTTTCCTGAAACTTTCAACAAATTTCAAGCATCCCAATTCTTCTAAAATTTGCGACAGATATTAGTAGTGTTGACAGTAGAACATTATATTTCTTTATCACGGGCCGGTTTCATGAAGCATACTCAGTGCTAAGTAGCCCTTAGCTAAGTGCACATTATGTCTCTGTAACATATGTCATCAAAGCATTTAAGGGCAAATTTAGCTAAGTGAGCTTCACTGACAGGCCCCAACCTTTCGGAAAAGTAAAAATGAGTATGTTGTTTATTTATTTATTTATTTGATTGGTGTTTTATGGCCTATTCAAGAATATTCCACCTACACAACAACGGCCATTATTATGGTGGGAGGAAACCGGGCAGAGCCCAGGGGGAAACCGACAACCATCCGCCAGTTGCTGTCAGACCTTTCCACGTACAGCCGGAGAGGCCAGCATGCATGTTTATTTTTTAGATGGTCTAACAATGTCAAAAAGAAAATCAGTATTCCTGCTAGAATGACATGTACATATACATATTGGCTAAAATAAGCAGACCAGGTTTCCCAAATTTTGGAACTGTGGATGGTCATGGGTTTCCCCTGAGCTCTGCCCGGTTTCCTCCCACCATAATGCTGGCTGCCGTCGTATAAGTGAAATATTCTGGGGTATGGCGTAAAACAGCAATCAAATAAATAAATAAATAAATAAATCAAATATTAGAAGAAATAGGCTAGTTTCAAGGCTCAGTGGAAAACTGGATA
Organism: Liolophura sinensis; assembly: GCF_032854445.1. Classification (NCBI taxonomy): domain Eukaryota; kingdom Metazoa; phylum Mollusca; class Polyplacophora; order Chitonida; family Chitonidae; genus Liolophura; species Liolophura sinensis. The sequence goes on along the minus strand of NC_088301.1, from coordinate 26,150,990 downwards.
AGTCAAACAGCTCTTTGATATATATGCGTACACAAATACTTGGCAAGAGCAGTAGGAACTAGTATACCTGCAGGATTCTTACAGAATTTACCATCACACTTAGTAAGGACGAAGTGCATCGCCCAAACTCCACTGACTGACTCCCCCACATCACCACCCCCCCCACCCAACCCTTTTGCCCCGCTGGCTACACTGATGAGGGACTACTTTCTTGACTCAGAGGGTCTCTTTAGAGATGTGTGGTGAGGATAAAGTTTCAGAATAGCTCAGATGCCTCTTCAGCAAAATGTCAAACTGCATATGGTAAGAATGCCTTTAGTGTTTCCCTGTTGCTTTAGTATCTTCAAACACTTTTTTTCTTTTCCTTCTTTTAGTTTTTTTCACACTGTCTCCTCAATTTTATGGTCTTTTGTTGTCCATTTATTTCCACAAAAAAGGTATAGGCCCTGGGCAAGTTGTTCACAGACAGAAGACTACACTACAGTTCATTCCACTTTGGGTATCAGTGCAACTGTAGGGTCCCAAGACTAAGCTGTAACCCCCACCCCGCTAAATCACCAATGGAGCGTGAAAATCAAACCAGGGTCCCAGCTGATCTGGGAGATCCCAAACCTTCAACCATTCACCCAAATGTTGTTGACAGATACCCCTAGAGGCTATGTTCTTACCAGACCAATGGGTATTTCATCACAATCTAATTAATTCACTCAATTAACCACCTCAAAATCAACTGTACAGCTAGCAGATAATCTATGCCGAATTCTGCCAGCAAGCTAATTTCTATACAAAGGTCAAAAATTTCAAAACCACTTAGCAGAACCTCTGTGTGGGCAGGGAAACTGAATCACAAGTCCGGCGACACTGCCATACGCAGTACTGTCAAGTCTGTTAATACTAATACAAAAGAGTAATAGGTGCATAATTTAGCATTAATTACAATACACCTATGTATCTGTCTCCTACGCATTAAATTCACCTGTACCAATAAGTGAAACAGACAAACAGCGGTCGCCAGTTAACAATGACACACCTGTCAGGTATACCTGCAGGCTCACTAACCGGCACAGTTAGACGTCAGAACAGAGTTGAGTTAATAGACCGGATAAATCGTCTAGCTTGAATAATTCTGCCAAGCAAATACCTGGCATACTTAATCCCACTGCTGTTTATCTTAAACACTTCTGGAAATGATATTTGATTCAAGACTTAAAAAGTGTACAGGTAATTCTGGTGAATCTCACAGGTAAAATATCATAAAACGGGAATGTTAAAACTGTTAAGGCGCAGTGCGAGATTTTAAATTTGAAAGCTGGCCTACACAAAACTGACAGCACAAGATTGAATTCTTTAGTTAATCACTCATCATAGAGCACACAAATGCCTGTAATAAAACTGCCAAGATGAACTGAGTAAAGAACGGGTCACAATGGCTTCACCTTTGACCTTCTAATAGACTTATCCAATCACCACTTAATGCCATCTCTTTTCCTCATGTGACAGCGCCTAAGAGCGAAAAAAAGAAAAACGTCGACCCTTTCTGAAGTAAGATCACACACTGCCGTTAAATTTGTAACTAAAAATGATTAAAATCTAGACGAGATCATCCAGCGCTCATAAACCAGGCACGATTTGATTTGCATGTATTTGATTGTTTGTTTAACACCATCCGTAAGACATTTCCATCTTTTTTTTTTATTTTGGATGGTGGTAAATATCTCGGATGGAGGAAACTGGAATGCCTGAGGTAACCTTGGCAAATTTTCCCATGTTTGACATACAGGTTCTTTCACAGCATACTCAAGAATTGTCCATTTATATGATGAGGGTCAGTGTTATCAGCAGAGGAAACAGAAATGTTTAGGCAGTGGCGTAACTAAACGCCTGTCCGCAGGCCAAAATCGCTGCGCGCATGTCACAGACTCGTGTATGTCAGGCAGCCACTATTTCTGGATACCCATTTTCTCCTTTAAAAATAAATTCAACTTGTAACGTCCGACGGATGGCATGAGTTACCCATTGACTCTTCTTCTGTTGTTGTTAACTCTGACAAATGTGCCTCTGCCACACAAGAGTTCTGCCAATGGGTGAGGAAGTTTTCTGTGTTCTCCGTGACTCGGTTCTTTGTGGCACAATGCATACATCCAGTGCGAGAAGAGGGGCACGAGAGTGAGTGAGTGAGTGAGTGCTTGGGGTTTAACGTCTTGCTCAACAATTTTTCACTCATATGACGACGACGGGGCACAAGAAAGTTTGTCTTTTTAACGTCAAATCCGTTGCTGACGAGAAGCTGCAATTTTGTGGCGTTGTAACGAACAATTGCTCCGATACATCCAAGCAAAGGTAAAGCTACCGGTTCTCTATCATCTGATCCCAATAGGCTGTATGACCATAGTTCAATTAAATTAAACCTTAAGGTCTGTTTTCAACAATTTCTGATACTCAATTCGTAATGTAGGCACTTTGAGGAACAAAGTTGGTCGTTCAGTCCACTCAAAAACAATCAATTTCAGACTAGTTATATGCAGAAAACCTGATAAAGTGATATCCACAAGCCTTGACTGGAACCTTTAGAATCGACTGACTCTGCAAATTGTTCTTTCTATTCCACATCCATGATGACCAATAAAATCATCGCTAGTTGTCATTTAAGACTGTTTTTGTGGTCTTGTCTTCTTAGGTTGATTTCCGTATCTTTTGGCACAAGGTTCCGAGATTTAAGTGCACCCCACTTGCCATGTCAGCACAAAGTTATTTTGATGAGGGAGAAGAAATATTTCAACAGCACTTCGACCCGGGAATGGATTTACACTAGCAGGAATGGTAATAAAGGTCCTATTCTCTTTACAACACACCAGAAATTGGCGAGTGCAGCCGTTTCAAAATGAATGCCCACTTCGTTCCCCAAAGTGCCTGGCGGAATCAACCTACCAGGCTTTTTAATTCAATGATTAAACGTTGATGTAGGTAAATATTTGAAATTGTTGAAAATTACAGGACTGTAGCATCTAATTTAATTGAACGAAGACAGTATAAGGAAGACAGGATCGATTTATATATGTTATGCTTGTGCTTCATTGTGTCATCCATTGCATCAAAGGCATTTTAGTGGTTAATATTCGGCTCTGTCGAACATTGGCTGTGGGCAGGTATATCAAGGCTACTACCTGCCCTGATGGCTGGCCCTTTCCTCTGAGGGCAGGCTGAATCGAGGTGCACACTGCCCTGATGTCAGGCACTAAAAAAAAAAATTAAGTCACACCACTGCTAGGATAAATGGATACATGGGTGTCAATGATCACATAAATGTATTGTCACCCAGTGACTAAAAACAGTGAGGGAGGGAACACCACAAATTCCCTGACTAAGCCGGGGACTGACTATGAGAAGCTGCCTCATTTGTCCTAGCAGAAGACAAAGAATTGTCCCGACACGAGCTAATGTTAAGATATGTATGTCAGTCATTGGGTAGACTGTTGATCACACTACTTGTAGGTAATTTCTTCTGTACCATTCACATATCTAGAAGATTAGATCTTTTCTCGGTTGAGATCAAAGGACGTCATTGACAATGAGGCACTTGCATTACACAGTTAGATAATTGAGTCACAGGATGTCAATGACTTACATCTGAGGCACTTGTGTTTAATACACCGGTAGATAACTGAGTCACAGGACATCACTGACTAACATCTAATGCACTTGTGTTACACAGGTAGATAACTGAGTCACAGGACATCACTGACTAACATCTAATGCACTTGTGTTACACAGGTAGATAACTGAGTCACAGGACATCACTGACTAACATCTAATGCACTTGTGTTACACAGGTAGATAACTGAGTCACAGGACATCATTGACTAACATCTAATGCACTTGTGTTACACAGGTAGATAACTGAGTCACAGGACATGAGTTATTGTAGTCCAACTATGACATTGTCTTCTTTCAGCAGACTGTCTCAATGTTAACACACTGACCGTGCTGCCTCACTAAATCACCATGCCAAAGACACCAAATGTAACGCCCCACCAAGTCCAAACATACCGATATCAAAGCCACCTTGGTCTATGCCCATTCCTAAAGCACCCAAGACGTCCTGTTTTAATGACTTTGGGTATGTAATGGCTCAGAACTAAACTCGGGTCTCCTGCTTCAATTAAGGCAGACATTTTCAAACCTCTGCCAATGCATGAAGGAAACAAGGTACTGCTCAATAATACTGAATCAAGAGTCATTTACTAGCCAATTAAAGGCAGTAACCGTGTAACTACAAAGTACGCTCCTAACTCAAAAACACCATATATACATGAATACCAGCCATGATTTTATCTCTGGTTCACAGCTGATACTGGTCATTTAATTTTACTAAACTATTCACTTGATTGGTGTTTTACGCCATACTCAAGAATACTTCACTTATACGATGGCAGCCAGCATTATGGTGGGAGGAAACCGTGAAGAACCCAGGGGAAAGCCACCACCATCCACAGGTTGCTGACAGACCTTCCCACGCACGATCAGAGACGATGCGAGCATGAGCTGGACTTTAACTCACAGCAACCGTATTGGTGATAGGCACCTGTTTTAACCAATTGAGCCACAGAGGCCCCCAACTGAGCCACAAAGGCCCCCTGCCATCTACTTGTATGGCCAGTAATATACCCAGGTACCATGCCTGATATTACACGTCATAAGCCTAATAACACTGCCAATAACATGATAGTGCTGATAAATATACATTATACAAGTGTAGACACCATATAATACAAGTTCAGACCAATCAGACACCATATAAGAATAGTGCCAAGATGATATTATACAAGTTTAAACACCACATATACGTATTATCAGTGAGTGAGTGAGTGCTTGGGGTTTAACGTCGTTCAACAATTTTTCAGTCATATGACGACGAAGGAATCATTAGGGTGCATGTACGTGTAATGTGCCTACTTGTTGCAGGACGGATTTCCAACGCTCTTTTATTTAGTGCTGCCTCACTGAGACGACTTCCCGAAGGCAAGCAAGCCGCCCCGCCCAGGCCATTATACTGATACGGGTCAACCAGTCGTTGCACTATCCCCTTCATGCTGAACGCCAAGCGAGGAAGTTACAACTTCCTCTTTTAAAGTCTTAGGTGTGACTCGATCAAGGATTGATCCTGGATCTACCGGTCCCGAAGCGGACGCTCTACCAACTGTGCTATCTGGGCCGGTGTACGTATTATCAGTGCAGACAAATCTGAAGTCAGCACACAGTGCCAACACAATATAACAATAGTGCCAATAACATAACAGTAGTGCCAGCACAATATAACAATAGTGCCAACACAATATAACAAGTGTCAACACAATATAACAATAGTGCCAACACAATATAACAATAGTGTCAACACAATATAACAATAGTGCCAATAACATAACAATAGTGCCAGCACCACATAACAATAGTGCCAGCACCATATAACAATAGTGCCAATACCATATGACAATAGTGCCAATACCATATAACAATAGTGCCAATACCATATAACAATAGTGCCAGCACCATATAACAATAGTGCCAATACCATATAACAATAGTGCCAACACAATAAAATAATGGACAAAGTATTACATTACTATATTATAGTCCTGACAATCAAGAGTCCACAACGTTATAAAACAGACTTTTAAATAACATGTACCGGTACATGTTCTTAGTTACAACACATATGATTCATTCCAGGCATTTTTTACCAGCACGATTTCAATTAAAACTTTTACATCCTGGTTAATAATTACCACTATTGGCTAGATTAACTTCTTCCTTGTACTTCTTAAAACACTCTGCCGACAGGTTGACAAAAACATTTATGTGAACTATACAAAAATAGTCATATAAAACTAAGGGAACTATTTCCGCCCGGAAGGTTTCTGACATGCAGTTTTTTGACTAACCAGCTGAGACAATCTGGGTTGTATATAACTAGATTACTTGGTATGTAAGAAGTCTGCCAGCCAATACTGAACTTGGCTGAGCCACTGGGTTATTCGCCTAACTGTGGTCACACAGACAGCACATGACCTGCTGACCTACTTTGAGTACATCTCTTTGTTGGGTGCATGTGCTGGAGTAGGGCCTGAGTTCACACGCTTCCCTTAACACAGCTTTCTCCCGCTGTTGGTCTGAGGCTTCAAACCCATTAATAGAGAAGGCATGCAACTTTCACACACTGTTATTTCAAGTTCATAACATCTCATTTTTCACACTTCATCAATATTGTGACAGCAACTTGAAAAGGGAATCAAAACAATTCGGCTACAAATAATAAATGCTACAACTATAAACTTGCACCACAATTAATATACTTCGTTCAATTCACAACGTATATTCATTAATGGTCACACAATCTTCCCTCCCACCAATTCTCTAGTAATGTCACCTATGCCTTCAATGCAACTTGCATTTTTCCCAAGCGGTTATCTCTATAAATATTTTGTGCACACTTCGCCGTTCGAGATCATTTACATAACACAAGCATACATGGCATTTTTTTCTACTATGAAAGCATGTAGTAATGTTTTGCGTGACAGTGGGTCTCGTTGCATTAACTGATAGCGACGTTAGATGAGACAGCTGCAAAGTTGGTGCGTTCGTGCAAACGATGTGAAATCTACATAATGACGCCAAGTAAATGTAGAAAACTTTGATGTAACCTGCACTATGAATATATACACAACTCTAATAATATACATTCCCGATCAGCTAGATCAATCACGCTCGGCACCACCTACGTCATCACATCTGGAAATTACACAGACGACAAATGCTAATGTATGATAAACACGTAACATAATAACCACAGGTAAAAGAAGTAAAAAAACTTAATTGCACAGCCAATTTGCAGGTGACTTTACCTCAGCTGACATAATAACTCATTATTTCACATGGACATAATTAGTGCTGAATTTAATTTTTTTTTTTAATTTAATTACTATTTTAAATTCTCTTAATTATCATAATACACATGCATATATACATAGAGACAATCAGTCTAACATTACAGCTTTGTCACCAGAGTACCTTCCAACCAAACTTCACACAACATTTACATTCACTAAAAAAAATTACCTACGTTTTAAGTAATAAAATTCTTTACAACTTATTAATTAGAAAAAACCTTCCCACTAGAGTATACAATAACATTTCTTTACCTTGAGCCATATAAGAGTTCAAACTCAAAACTCTCCTATTAGAAGATAGCAATAAGGAAATATTCCTCTAATATGCCATGGTATATGTGTTCGAATTTGGGAGGAATTTAGGGTGTATTCTTAGAGAGAGAGTGCTAAATTATTCCATTTATATCGACCTCAACTTCAAAGGTCTACCTCGCACCCAATTGTTCATACTTACACGGACAACTTCTTACAAATATACTGTATCTTAAGGTATCTAAATTTAATAAGAAAGAACATCCAACAAAGCTAAGTGGTAACTGTCTCAGGATTTCTATGCCTCTATACTACCTTCCCACGGGTTACTACATGCACGTGCAACAGGTAAGGAACAGTTACACATTCCTGTCGTCTTGCATATTTTTTCACATTCCAGTGCAACAGACATGCAACTGTGATCTCCCAGACTAAAATAAAACACAACTGTGCATGCACCAGAAGAGCTCAGAAGAGCAATATACAGTTACACGAGGTTGGGAGGCTGGAGGACTGTAACGTTGCACAGCCTACAAACCTACAGAGTTAGGAATAAATCACCGCATCCACATACATGTAGATACCCGACTGTCACTCAGGAATGGTCGTTAGAAACAGCTCGGTGGTAAGGGAAGATTTATGGCATTTTCACAACGCATTAGCATGAAGACTTACACAGGCCATGTTATGGGCATGTTTAGGTCTGCCTACAACATGTGCGTGTTCTTGTTTCTGGGTTTTGTTTCATGTACTGCAAACAGCAAAAAGCACCCTTCATGCACCTGGTTCTGCTGTTCTGTGGCGTGCAGGTCTGACACCACACCACTCTTGATATCCCCCCTCCCCCCCTCCCCCTCCCCCCTCCCCCCCCCTCCCCTCCCCATGCTCCTGTCGGTCATGATAACTTATTACAACTCATTAATCGCACAACTCACTTCTGCACCTCCTCGACATCATGCAATTCATGCCATGCTGCTCTGATCTGATAGGCAGCTGTGCATTGCTGCAGGTACTCTTGCAGCTCACGAGTGCACACACTTGCAGCTGATTGCAGTTTGCACGTGTCCTCTAGTGCATCCAGGAGAGAGCATCGATGAAAAATTTATACCTCTCGGTCTTACGGATGTTTTAACGTTATAACTCATACCTCATAAATATTAAATAATATACATTATGTAACCTATCTAATTATTTATCGCATGTATTGGAGAGCATAAGCTCTCACTAGCACTTGTGCAGCTATTTGCATTGAATACCAGAACTTTTGTACTCCAATAACCGGGAGCCCTAATATGTTATACATGTCATATCTCTTATACGTGGGAAACCAAAGTTTCCTCATCACATAAAACTTACATGTACTGCTGGCTTATAAAATGATAAATTCTTGTATATGATGTTAAAGAACATAATAATCATAATGAAGTAAATAATTAAAACATTTACATGATCTATTTCTATAGTGTTGGTCTAGATATCTACACCCACAGAGATGGGGGCCATTTGTGAAAATCAAGGACACTTAGCTATGCTGCAGGGTCACAGGGTTCACATGAAATAGCTACTAGCTAGGGCAACATGGGTGGAGTTAGATTTTTTGTTGGGGGTGGGGGTGGTAGGGCAGACTGTCCTGGAGTGACAAATGTCCACAATAGCCCCACAAACAGATAACCCAAGTTCTAAGGATGGTCAGAAAGTCTGTGTGTATTTTATATCTCCTTGACAACTGGCCTTTATAATATGTTCTGGTTTTATGTTCTGTGATCAGCAAGTCTGTGTACATTTCACATCTCCTTTAATACCATAAGTGATGACAGGCACTGACCAGTCACTCACCATTCAGGGGCCAGGCACTGGAATGGTCAGTCTGTAAGATGCAATTTAGGGGATTAACCCTTTGATCTCAAAAGCCCCCTTTTGCAGGCTGTAAACACTTGGCTAGGTTTTGTAACTCCATAATACAGAATCTTCCCACACCGGATCAAGCCAAAGCCAAATAACTGGGTTCAAATGCACTAAGCGATTCTTGACTGGAGACTAGTCAAAATTTAAAACTTATACATATATATATGTATATATACATACATAATACAGGGTGTATGGTGTCGAGGGGCCCTGTCATAGAACAGGACAATATGGTATCTATTAGGTATCCCAGGTCTTACATAGCAGTAACAAAACTACCTCAAGTGCATTTACCATGCTAAAAACACATCTCTCTTCACTGTGTTTTGCTTTAACAAAATATTTAATTTGTCTTCCAACACAGTCTAAGGTCTTCATCAACAAGACCAAGGATCTTGCGAATATCATCCACTGACAGTAAGCATGGGGGAAAGGGCAATGTCAGGGGTCAACACTGTTTATCTGTAACCATAGACATTCATCCTAAAGTAAACATCCTAAAGAATGGCTTTCATTTGAGAACCTTTAAACTATGAAACACTATAAATCAATTCCAGTTTCCCCACATGTTAACAAGTTGTTGTCCACTCCAACTCTAATCTGCTACAACAGCCTGTCCACTAATAAACAGCTTACTATTTTGGTTATTTGGAGAAGCCCCCTAAGACAAGTCTGTCTGGGTCACCATTGGTCAGTCAGTTTACCAGAGTCAGAGGGAGTTCCAGGGTAAACATCCCAGACCTGGTACCCTCTGACTGGCCTCTGCTCTGTTTATATTCCAGCCAAGATTACCCATCACCCCCTGTCCTCCATTCCCACAAGGATGACAAGAATTAAAGAGTTAAGACTTTGAAACACCTGAACTGGTGTAAACATAAGCCTTGTACATAAATTTCAAACACAAACTTGCAATAGGTTTTACTGGAGGTGTGTATATCCTGTCTCCACATTCATTACACCAACCCCTTCTCGGTAAAGAACCTTGGGTCAACTATTACGACGAAGTTGGTCATCTTCAAGATCAAAGAGACAGTTTGTATACTTGAGTCTTCAGAGAGTTTGCATACAATACTGATTTCTGATTTCCAACATTTAAATTTTCCACAATACTTGGAATAAATATTCTACAGTTATAAAAGCTCAAAGCAATGCAAAATGATCCATATTAGTTGAATTTCCACTTATGCACAGCATGTATGTATGCTTGGGGTCATAACATCATACTTAACAATTTTTCAGTCATATGACCAAGAGAAGTAAGTACATGTAGGTGTGTGTACATATATTGTGTCGTCTTGTGGCAGGGTGACTCTATCCGGCGAAAAGTGCTGCTGCAACTGAAGTATCATGCTCAAGACACCAAACATGACACCCCACCATATCCATTATGACACCAGGCCAGCCAGTCCTGTTTCCTAGCTCTTTTCCAGGCCCCAAAAAACTTAAAAAGCATTAGCTCGGATACATAAAAAAATTTTCATGGCCAGCTGAGCTGAAGGGGACCTAAGGGACCATTCTCGCTTCACACCTAGCCCAAGCCACATGGTCCTGATTTGGGTGCTGAAATCCCTCCTGCTTTCACACCCTATGCCCCCAATGTGAATTAGCCTTTGGCTGACCCTGATACAATAGCCCTTACATAAAGGGCTGAGAATGCCCTAGACAGCAGATACCCCACTTCCTGCCCACTCCCTAAACCCTGGGTCAAGCTGAAGGCAGAGCACTACCCCCTCCAACCCCTCTCTCCCACAGGGCTGCAAGCAACCCGTCTTAATCTGTGTGTAAAGAGTAAGTGGGATATTCATAGCCCCCATTTAATTTTAAATCCCTTTCACAGCTAGCCTAAAGACACTGTCTCCAGCTTGAGGATCCCCACATTAGAAACTGAAGCTTGATTTGGGGGGGGGGGGGGGGGGGGGGAGATCACGGGTGTGATAATAGTGAACTAGTTACCTGTGGCTACCTTACTGGCATTACATAGTTGTCCATTACATTACATAGACTACTAATGATACAGTTTGCAATCAAAATACATGCAAATACATGCAAATACATTCTGCGTCATCTCAAACATTAAGACAAAGTTACTACTCATCTTTTTTTCTTCATTAAAAAAAAAATACACAACAATAAAGAATTGTTCAAGTATACATTGGTAATCAGCTTTAATTTTAAACCACCAAACTCTTTTCAAGTAACTGGGAAAGTTCCCACATGTAATACTCTGTGTATCATGTGTCAACAAAAGGAAAATTGCCCAACTCCAGCCATGGATTTAGCAAGAGTTTGTAATCCGAGTGTTTCAATTCTCATCATTAACTTTGTCAGAATACCCTGTCTCAAAAGACATTGAGACAACCCAGTGGCTCAAACTGTACAGCTTCTCCAGGGAAGTGCATGTAAGATCACTTGACTATTTATAATTTTGCCGCAAAGTCTCTGCCACAAAATGATACTGAACCCATTCTCATGTGATCTAGCAATAAAAAGGTCACCACCTTAGCCATGAACTGTCAGATACCCCCATAAAATTCTGCTTTCCCAGAGGAACTGATTTCAATTTTTGACTAATTACAGATTAAACCGACAATTATACCATGTTAAAAAAAAAATATAACAACTGGCCTGTTATAAGGGTCTGTTAATAACATATCGAGGAGGATCAGAAATGTTACCCTGTCTGCTCTTTTCACTTAACTCCCTGCTGGCTAATTTATTTCCACTAGTGCAGGAGGTCTGTTTTAGATAAAAATAAGAATAGGGAGTGAGGGGTGGTGGAGTGAGGGATGGTGGATTCAGAGTTGAGGAGTGGGGGATTGAGGGTGAGGGGACATTGTGGCCTGGCAGTGTTTGGTGTGTTGTGGGAGTGTTTGATGAGCCAGAAATGTTTTCATTCATCTAAAAGAGCCCTTTAATCTCACCCCACCACCCCCATTCCACAATTACCCCTTAAATCCCTGCCCCTTCACACTCAGGCACTGCCAATGACAGCAGCCCTTTTACAGGGCGCAAATCCTACCTAATATGTTTATAATGCCCATTAGAGGGGGGGGGGGGAGGTGACTAAAGGGGGAGGGGGCATCTTTCTTCATGTCACAAACAAAACCTAGCAAACTCTTAGTTTTCCCAGACATTTGTGTCTTATCCCAAACCCATTCAGTCTGAATGTGCCACTCACAGATTTTGAAGTTTCACCACTTGAACAAGTCCTTCCTTACTTTCCCACCAGTAGTGCACTTCCACAAGGCCATATAAATCTTCCCCCTACGTGTATACATGTTCGTATCAGAGACCAACATTGGATGTGATCCAGCCAGTAAAAATGATGATATTTTGAACACACACTGAATTTGAATGGTAACAACCTGAGATATATTTGTATAAGAGGCCAAGATAAAGAGGCCAAGATAGGTTGTAATTCAGAGAGGAATCATTAAACATCATACCTTGGGGAAGGATGTGCATGCTAAAGTCACATCTTGGCTAGTCTTACCTGGGGTAGGTCATTGTGGGGAGAGGTGGGGGGGGGGGGGATCTCAGTAAATCATACTTTGGCCAATCTTAGCTGAGGTAGTTCACATATGAGAAAATCACACCTTGGCCAATCTGAGCCTGGGTAGCTAGGTGATATGTGAAAAAATCGTACCTTGGCCAATCCGAGCTTGGGTAGCTGGGTCATATGTGAAAAATCATACAATGGCCAATCTCTGCTTGGGTAGCTAGGTCATATGTGAAAAAAATCATACCTTGGCCAATCTAACCTGCTTATACCACTCCAGAAAGTTGTAATTTGCCACTTTTCATGTGTGGGAAAATCGTATCTCAGATAGCTCAAACTGTGACAGGCAGTTTGAGCTGTTGTATAGCCTTGGTGAACCTCAACTAATGATATCTTTCAAAAATTTATACCTTGGTCAAGTTACCCATGAGGCAACACTACAAGTATTTCCCAGCTTTTTAAACAATCTCTGATGACTCATTAAATAGTGACATTTCTCTGATGACTCATTAAATAGTGACATTTGCGAGATCTTAGAGCTGCTGTCAAACGTGTAACCCCGACAAAAAAAAAAAAAAACAAGAGCTACAGGAATGCAACCTCCAAATGATCGAAAATCGATTTGACATTCAAATTTCAAGACGCTGGGGACCTTTACATATTTTGGAAGCAAATTCTTTCGCCTTTTACATGCATTGCATTGATCATATGTAATAAATACATCATAAAATGGAAGCTATTTGATTGGTGAAATTGGATCAAAGCCCATGTATCATATACATGTGGATGGGCAATGTAGTCTGAAATTCAGCTTATAAACTTAGAGATGGCCAGGTCGATTCCTCGCAGCCAAACAGGCCAGGGGAGGTAACTACAAGAACAAAACAAATGTAAGAATTTACCTTCAGTTGTTAGAGTTATTCCCCCTGAATCCTTATTCTCTCTCTCTCTCTCGCTCGTCCTGTTGAAGTTAAAATTTAAAATATTTTCTTGGAACACAACACATTTTGTTTCTGACGCCAGTATATCCAACTATGACTGTGCAACTCCTGTCATCTGATTTTGCTCTGCAGTCAGCCTAAAAAAACAAAACCGAAAAAACAGGCCTTAAAATCTTTGATGCCAGTGCTTAACTTCTGATACTGGTAAAATTGAATTAAAACTCCTAAGTGGTCCTATACGGTGGATGAATCGATTCGGATCAGGCAAAATGTGTAACTTCAAAAATGCTACAGCTTTAGGTGAATTACAGTAAATTAAACACAATTTCAAGCAATTCTGATCATTCACATCTTTAAAACTTCTGCAGAATTAATTTGCTTGCCAAAATTGGAATTTTGGTTAGGTTAAACCTGTAGGCCACATTTATAGTACGAGACCCAAATATGTCAGAGCCTTTTTCTTTTTCGTTCTGTATCATTTTCCACATATTTTTTATCTTTTACTTTTAAGAAATACACTCTGAATGTATTGGAGAATAAGCCCCATTTACATTTCATCAAGTCCCCAGGTCTTTTTTTACAGTTCAAATTTTATGAGATCTAACAGTACGTAGGGCAGTGCGAATTTTCACTTGATGGCCAATGACTTAACCTAGCGGAAGCAAGCCTACTGCATTAAATATTTGTTTCACTAACACATAACAAATCGTATTCTCATTTGCATAAACTAAACTTGTAGCAAGAACAAAGGAGAAAATAAAAATACCAAGGACAAAGTGTTACTTTGAAATGTTTAAGCAGCTTCAGTTGTGAACTTTAAAAGCCCGTCTGTAACCAGGTGCTAATTTGACCACGACTGATCTGTTGTGGCACGTGTAGTAACATGCAGCCTGAAATGGAGATGTGGCTTACTCTGTCAATAGCCATAGATAAAGATTTGATTTTGATTGGTGGTTTACGCCGCACTCAAGAATATTTCACTTATACAATGATGGCCAGCATCATGGTGGGTGGAAACCGGGCAAAGCCCGGGGGAAACCCACGACCATCTGCAGGTTGCTGTCAGACCTTCCCACATACGGCCAGAGAGGAAGCCAGCATGAGCTGGACTTGAACTCACAGCGACCGCATTGCTGAGAGACTGCTGGGTCATCACGCTGCGCTAGCGCGCTAACCAACTGAGCCACGGAGGCTCCCCGAGGCAACAACAAGTACCATTTTTAAAGTCTCTGGTATGACCCAACCCGAGTTTAACAAACCTATAAGGAGACGGTATTTTAATTTAAACACTATTTTTCGTGGTGTATTATTTGCTATCTTTCCCAACATCTGTACGTAGTAAATGAACCTTTGTTACCAGAATAAATTCAACACATATAAACCAAAACATTTGTTGGCTTCGTTAAAGTTACATTAGAAGTTATTAATTGGATTTATCATTAGATTTTCCCCGGTCATACATGGGAAGGCCTGCGGCAACTTTCCAATGGTCGTGGGTTTCCGCTCTACCCGCTTTTCTCCCAACGTAATCCTGGCAGACGTTTTATAATATTCTTGAGTGTCAGACTTTTTTTCCCCCTCAGCTAATGAAGCTATCCTGGTTAGAAATGCTACAGCCATATTTAAAAACATGTCACAAGATGTGAACAGAAATTCAAAGTATCGTTTATTTGTGATAACAATGCTTTGATGCCACCATAACTTTTTTTTCACTTGACATATGAAGACACATATGAAATCTAGCCAGTGTGCAGATTTCAAATGAAAACATACACGTGTAAAGGGAGCAAACTCAGACATACTCACACACCTACACTATATACTTGCCCCAGGTTATTACCTCAAACATTGATTTCAGCTAACTATATGTCAAACATCAACCAAGCCGCGATATATACAAAGTTGTCAAAAGCTGCCCTTTAACTCTGAATTAATTTGGCAACCATAAGAATGATCATTAATATTTTGGTTTGATGATGTCTCAAGTTTGATGAACCCTTGTTACAAAACGTTACAAAAGTATGATTTAGTTATTTATTTGGTGTTTTACGCCGTACTTAAAAATATTTCTGACGGTAGTCAGCATTATGGCTTGAGGAGGCCGAGCCAAGCTTGGGGTAAACCCACAGCCACAAGTTGCTGGCAGCCCTTCCAACGTACAGCTGGACATGAACTCACAGCGACCACATTGGTGAGAGGCTCCTGGGTCATTGCTCCGCCAAAAGTCTTTTGGTCAAGAGATAGCCGGTCAATGGGCCAGGTTAGTGACTGTATGTATTGGACAGGAAATATTTTGCTCCATGGAAAACTTCCAAACTGTACTAATTTGACATCCATTCCTGACGGCTTCATGGATGTCATTCTTAACACTCTTTTGTTAGGGAGGCAGAAATGCATATCCAATTATAGATTTCTACCTTCATTTCAGAAGATTTCATGAATATTAGTATATTAATATGACTGACCAGTCATCTATTTTGCTATTTTATTGCACTATTGCAGGCCTCGTCGTTTGAAAATCCCAGGAGTGCTATTTTCAGTCCTCCTTATTTCAGCAAGGAGTGTGAAAAGCTCTCCTGGAAATAGTCCTCCTAAATTACTTTAGGAGAGCTATTTCATAAAATATACAAAAACTGAAAATCTATATAAACATGGCTGCCATAGTTTTGGTAAGTTAAATGGCTTTGACCTGGACTATTTTACTGAGGGCCTGCATGGTCATGGGTGGATAACAGGTGTCTTAATGAGGGTAAATTCAATACCAGAAGACAGCACAAGTCAGAAGTGTCATTGTCAGAATTGTCATTGAATGCTGTGAAAAAAAAAAATAATAATAAAAAAAATAACAGCATATAATTCCAAAAGATATGAGAAAGTTTCTGATAAGTTTCATCTTCGAGGCGTTTCTGACCAGTCTTCAGTGCCTGACCTAAAGCAGTCTCAGCCAACTTTTCAAGTTCGACACCCATATGATGCACTTTAGATTCAAGGTGCCGCATGACGGTGTGTTTTGTAATAAAGCTGGTTCCCGTTGTATACTTCATGAAGTCAGCGACAGCTCTTCCACGGAGCTTGGGTACCAACTGCGCCTCGTGAGCAGCGCAGGTTTTGCACCACACCTCAGTCACTTGCGTCAGTCCATCCTCGCTACTCGTTTTGTAGCCTATCACATTTCCTGTTGGCCATGCAAGGAAGGTTTTTAGCTTCACGGAAGACATCCTGTTGAAGACTAGAGCGTGAACGTTCTGTACGGTGCACTTAACCAGTACACATGCCGTTCCCTTTCGCCTTGCAGAGGCAACGATTGTCACCTTCAACACAGAAGAGTTTGCCTAAAGTTACCTCCCCTGTCACGGCGGCTGGCGTGCGATTTATAGAGCTCCCCAAAATGAGTTTAGGTGCGCGTAGGAACGCGAGCGCGATCGCGCTCCTTATATTTCAAGGCCTGCTATTGTCACAAACAACAATAGAATGAGTGACACAAAGTCTTCTAATGGGCATATCCATTTGATTTTCCTTTTTTTCTCTCTTCCTATGAAACAACAATCCAGGAAATAAATTAATACCAATATTTCACACAAAGTACCAGAGTGTCACCTTGTAGCAAGCCAGTGTCCTCACACAAAACTGCACTCCACTCAGTCACGATACATAACGTGGCATTCGGCAAATCAGTATAGGTCCTCTCCATTTGAAAGAAAAGACACCATTAGACCAGATGTCTATGCAAGGATAAAAAAATTCCACATCAAGTTTACGAAGCAAACCTTTTCATTTTGTGAAGTTGCTTAACCAAGTAATTACAGTTCAGAGCAAGTAAAATCTCGCACATAGAGAAAAAGCACAACCATGTTATCAATTTTAACCAATCCGGTGGGAGTTCTTTCTATAGCCCCGAGAATGCAGAACATCACCTGAACTCTGTTTTGCTATATGAGCCTTGGGTATGGGTGACACAACACCCTATTTCTGTTTCTCTTAAATAGCACCTCCCATGGCTCCATAAGAATTCCAGAATAAAACTTGATTTACACGAGTTATCGAGTTCTTCCGACCATTCAAGTCTATGTCCCTTTCTGTTTCAAAATAACTAAGGATAAATTATTTGTTGTCTTTTCTTTAAGTGAAGTACAGCATCTGAACAAATTTTGAAGCTCAAGACAGCCAGAGACAGCCCAAGGCAGATTTGGTCCCTAAGTTTGGTGGCAGGATCCTTTTGAGTTAAGCTTACCAAAGAAGGAGGAAATGTGGAGAAACAAACAAATAAACCATACTTTTATGCAAAGAATTTGTATTTTAACTCAACACTGTATCAAGCCAAGTTTATTTATTTGATAGGTGTTTTATGCAGTACCCAATAATATAATTTCACTTATTTACTGAAGTGTCTAAGACAAACCACCAATCTTTGGCAAGTTACTGATGGGCTTTCCAACACATAACATTCAGATATATGTAACTATTGCTGGAAGACAAGTGGTTTTCAAGTAGTGTGCAAAAAGCCAAGCAAGGATCACTAAGAACTTTGATCAGTTACAATTTCTCAGATATAAGGGTTACCTCTGATAATTGCATCAATATTACCATTACACGTCATGTCAGATTCTACACCAAGCTATAATCTAAGCAAAAGTGGCAGAGTGGCTGAAACTGGAAAAACTAGAAACTGGAAAAACTGGAGAAAGTACGAAATAGCTACTTTAATGGTAAGCTTATTTAGAAATTGATACTAATATTCAGTTTTTCGCTCTACCACAAATTATTGAAACAGGACATCTCTGTCTCAAGAAACAAATTATTGAAACAGGACAGCTCTGTCTCCATAAACAGTCACCAAGTCATTCTGTTACATTGGGACAAATTTCAAGGGAGATCATTCACAGAGAACTTACCATTGGCCAGAGTTAACTCCCTTTGATCACAGAGAAGTACTACAAACATTCCACAGCCCACAAAAGCACTTTCCACGAATAAAAACAGAAAACACTATTCAACCTCCTTTGGAAAATCTGTCACAAACAACTTCTGCTCCAAAGATCGAAAACTCAGATTCTTGAAACATGGGTAAATCCATAGTTGGTAATTCCTTCCACTGCATTTCAAACCTGAAAACAATCTGAAGAGAAAGAGAATGTTAGATAAAAGAGCGAGCTAGCAAGCAAAGGGAAAAAAAAAAACAATTTAAAGAGCTACTTATGAGTCAAACCCTCTGTGTTAGAAGTAAGGTTAAAGAATAAGGATTAAGATAATCTGAAATGCTTTCCTGGATTAAAAAAAAAATTGTACCAAATTCCCACATAATTGCCTTCCTCAATTTTTCTTGTCTGTCAAATTACATGTCCCATATGTAATAGTTCTGGCATGTCACATGTTGGTAAAGGATTATAATAGTCGAGGAACAGAAGGCCTGAGGAGACTGAAATATATAATTTATCACACGACCAGCTGTTTACATTCACTTGGTGATCTAGCATACTGATGTTTAGACAAGAGCGGACAAATGCCTACGCCCATGACATATTTAATTCCTCTTAAATGCTAGCACTAATCATCACAATGAGATGGCATATTTTTTTTATTTTGTGAGGCAGCACTAATGCAAAGCAGGACCTCAAGCAATCGTTACTTCCAAAATTGACAATATTGCAAAGTCGCAAAGATTACACTGTATCAATTTTTACACTAATGTCATTTAGTTTTTCAATGTAACATTATGGTGAGCGGGGGGTTAAAAATGTCCGACATCTATAAAATCACATCAGAATGCTGTCTATGGCCATTTCCCCACTGATTTCACTAAGAATGGAATGAATAGTCCATTTTTATCTGATTGGTGTTTTACGCCATACTCAAGAATATTTCACTCATCCGACGGCGACCAGCATTATGGTGGGTGGAAACCGGGCAGAGCCCAGAGGAAACCGGAGAGGAGAGGAAGCCAGCATGAGCTGGGCTTGAAGTCACAGCGACCGCATTGGTGAGAGGCTCCTGGGTCATTACGCTGTGCTAGCGCGTTAACCAAGTGAGGAATGAATAGTAACCTTATTCAAAAGAATGCAGGTCACATTAAAGACGGTACGATGTTACAGCAGAAACTGAATCCATTTTAAAGGTAACAATGGCTCAAGGTTCTCCTTCACACTAGCGCCACCTCCTGGGATTAAAACAAACATGCCGTCTTCCCATACCCCACTGCATATGTTGCCACTCCCATCAAAAATACAAGGAATGCATGTTACATGGCAAACACTCACAGTTTAATTCATCCCAATATTTTTGTTAACCTTAAACAATTCCTCCAACTACCTGAAAAACTCAGATTAAATGCAATTATATGGCTGTAAAAATCCACATCTGCATATGAGAATAATATTTGTCTATTTGATCGGTGTTTTACGCCATACTTAAGAATATTTCACTTATACGACGGCAGTCAGCATTATGGTGAGAGGAAACCGAGCAGAGCCCGAGGGAAACCCACGACCATCCGCAGGTTGCTGAACAGACCTTCCAATGTATGGCCAGAGAGGAAACCAGCATGAGCTGAACTTGAATTCACAGCCACTGCTCTGGTGAGAGGCTCATGGGCCATTAGACTGCGCTAGCGCGCTAACCATCTGAGCCATGGAGGCCCTGTCAGAATAACTGTTGAAATTGTAAAACGGTTTGTAAATTTACTGCATGTATGTATTACACACATGAACACCATCTCCAAGGCATAATTGCATGTTAAAAACAAAAGGAAAAAAAGTGCTTTCCTCTCTATATTTACTTTGAAATGTGAAAATTATCAAAATACTAATTATTAATAATCATATAGGCCTTTTTAATCTCGGTACATTCTTTGTTCTGATTTTTTCCCTTTTCTTTTTATTGGGGGAGGGGGAACAGCTCTTTATATTATTTTCTAAATATTTCCAGAACTGCGTTGACATAACAAATTCCCTGAAATAGTTCACCTTCTTTACTTCACAAAGACGGCTTTATGATCTCCTGACATTAGTGACACTGTTCTCGTTGAAAATACAAGCGATTATTATCACAGCACGCTTTCTTTATTCCTCGTCTATGACTTCCCGGTTTGGCGCGATAGGTTGGCGAGCCTGTTTCAACGTGCCATGAAAAAAATTATCCGATAGCTCGATAAAATCTTCAAATACTTTCCAAATCAAAAGTGCAACGAAGAAATCAACTCTTAATAGACACGTGCAAAGTTGGTTGGTACTTACCAGTCCCATATTTTCTGCAAAATATTAGTTTTTCTTACGAGCCCATTTCACCGATCCTTCGCCATGTGCTAGTTTGCCATGATGTCGTTGTCGGAGACGCGGTAGGGTTATCCCAGAAGGTATAAATTCGAGGGTTTCCGATAGCACTTTATAAGACCATCGCAGGCCTGACCTCTAACGTCAGATTGCAAAATCAAAGAAACAAAAAAAATAAACAAAATTTCGCATCTGTGATATCCTGGGCCTTTCTCGACGTGGAATAAGAAGTTATTCATCGAAAAAAGAAATAGTGATTTATTGTACAGTTGTCAATAACTTGTTTACGATAAATTGTACCAAGGGGAGATAACCCATGCCAGGAAAAAGAACAAGGACGCGAAAGAGGTGAAAAAAAAATTGAAAAGGAAATGAGTAAAACAGAAAAAATCATAATAATAATAATAAAGAAGTAAAACTGATGAACTGTAGGGAGGTTAGAGAGTTCTGAGAAAAAGATGATTGTATCATGGAACATTTCTATACCTAAATACATGTTGATGAAATATAAAAGGGAAAATGCTATTCACGGGCCTGCCTACAACGGTCTTTCTGCCTTCATCAACATTTTATTGATTTGCATTGGTTTCATGATGTCGGATTCCCAGGGGAAGAATATAAAGCCTATTCTAATAAGAGTTTATACACGGTAGATCCTACAATGCTATGGACTATATAATGTATAATATATTATTCCTACCCGTGTAACTGTCGGTCTTTGTTGTCTGTGACCACAGACCCAAACTGTTTTGCGTGGAAGCCCAATGGGGACATCGACTAAAGTGGCACTTTACTCTCATGGAAATCAAGTACATTGCATGCATGTGGGGTCGTTTTATAAAGATACATGTCGCATATTTGGAGCCGCCATCCTGAGTTTCTGAATAAATTTTAAATAAATAAGATACACTGTACCTTTCATCGTGCAATGGTATATAAATGGGGTTAAAGCTGTTTTCTTAACTTAACTGAGTGATACTTCATCAGTTGCCCAAAATACGTAATCGCAAATACAGAGAAAAACAATTCTTACAGCCAACACGGCTTACAGGCCCCAATTACAATAGATGGGGAAAAAAATCAAAATTGAATGAGCCTTCATGGATGATCTTCATAATTTCACAGCAATTCTTTAAAAAAAAAGCTGCATGCTGACGAACCCAAGGGGGAATTAGACTCAATGAGCTGCTTTATTTGATTGTTGTTTATTTCACGCTAAATCGAATTCTTCGCTTGTTAAGTTTTTATGACTGGAGGAAACCGGAGTGGGTGGAGGAACCGGGAAGCACATGGGCTTCTATAGCAAAAGCAATATATATATAACACATTTAGTCCGCGAAGGCACTATTGTGGTTTCCTACACGCACAGTGCAAAAGTTCAGCCATGTCGTGCATTCACGCCATGAACTATATGCACGTGTGTTATCATGCAGCGACACTATGTGTAATTATTGATCTGCATTGCCCAATTGTAACAAGTGTTAATATCCTCTCTGTATATGGTTCCGTTATATAGCATATTTATTAAATCTACCATTTTGTGTTAATATCATGGTCGATGGCTTTATTTATCATGTATGTCGTAGGTCTGAAATTCACTGCGACGTTGAATGACGCGTGTCATAATGTCAGTAATATATAAGCCTATATAGTTACTGATGCGCACCCCTCTTGGCTACCACTATCATCTCCAATACTCGCGCGGGCAGCTATTCGCTTCCTTCGAGAACGTTTTGTACCTTTGCGCAAAGGCAGGCTGTGGTCAAAGCATTTTGTTATACAGTTTTCATCCCAAACGCCTAAATATCGTCAAAAAATGGCATCTGAGAATATCACTATCAGCACTAATGATTCAGTGTTGAGGAACTACAGTTTGGGCGTTCTAAGCGGCGTGCCTGAGTTGTCCACAACACCTCTGAATATCTTGATGGCCATTCTGTCGGCCCTGGCTGGCTGTTTGAACATTCTCCTCATGGTACGATTAAGGATGGCTTGGAAAGCTGGTTCCTCCACCGGGTCTGCGATGTGCATCTTTAACTTGTCAGTAGGTAAGATCGTCTTTACTGGAAATTATTCTGCAAAAAGTAAGAACTGATTTCTTTACCAGAATATTTCAATATTTCAGAATGTCAAAAAACATAAGTTTTCCATATTCCACATTTCCGACATACTGCATATAAATACAGTGATTAGCTGTACTTCCCGGCCTTCCAACGTATGGCCGGAGAGAGGAAGCCAACATGAGCTGGACTAGAACTCACAGCGACCGCACTATAGTGAGGCTCCTGGGTCACTGCACCTCGCTGGTGCATTCACCACCTCGGCCCCTCTTAAAACTGAAATGATGTGAAGAATATCCTAAAAATATGCTTTCTCTTGCCACAACTGCCAAAATGTTTGATTTTAATACTATTAAAGTATATTAAATCTAACATTTCGGCAGTTGTGGTAGAGAGAAAGCATATTTTTTAGGGTAAAATGAACATGTATATCATACAGCATTTAAGGTGTGCTATTATTTTAACATACTTTGACACTG